>NC_136538.1:22963392-23180892 GCF_910591455.1 Pholis gunnellus
ATGCTGCCTAATCAAATCGTCTCCTTGCTGTTTTTCTGGATGTTTCTGTGTGAGGTTGTTGCCAGAAGTATCTCAAGAAAGAGATGAAAAACAGGAAACTTTCCTGGTAAATAAACAAAGAAAAGTTTTTAATTAATCTACCACCGGCTATAAAAGAGGTTCGAAGAGCTGCGCACATGTAATGTCTTTAAATTAAAGCCTGAGAAGCATTTTGTCCAATTCCCTGAGCATTGTAACGCCACTGTTGGTGAAGCATAATGCTTCCTCTAATACGGGACTGTATGTAAGAAGTGGTAGTAGTCACTCTCACATTTGTGGACTTACGTTTTCAAGCCTCCAGTTCGGCATTTTGGCCGTCGTATTGTATTGAAGAAGACTTGAAACTAGAGATTGAGACCATGAACTCATGTTTACAATGTTTACTGAGGTAATAAATCAAGAGAGAAGTAGAGTCATTTTCTCATAGACTTCCATACAATCTGACTTCTTTTTGCAACCAGAGGAGTCGTTCCTTGCTGGCCAGCAGAGAGAATGCAGGTGTATGACGTTGATGCCAGTTTACGACACCATAAAAAGAGGGAGACTCTTCTTCTTCCAGAGAGCTGGATTGGACACAGCGAGTTAGTCTTGCCGCTAACTTGTCCCGCTGGCCACTACGATACTGCAACAAAAACAATGCCCAAAAAAACATTTAGCTGTAGACCTCCGTCTGTAAAAGTACATGAATGACAAACAGGGTTATAACTCTGTATGAGTTTTTAAATCGGGGTCAAATGGGTCAAATTTCTATGGGATTTCGAAGCACAACAGGAAATGTTTTCTTTGGCATGTGTACTGTATGAGTCATTTTCATTGGAATGATTGTCCGCCTTCTTGGATTCCAGTATCACTCCCCGTAATACATCAGAGTTTTACGTGATAAAAACATCTGGTTTGATTCCATCTTTATGGGAAATGTGGTCATAGTTTTTTTAAATCACAGATGTACGAACAGTGGTTTCAGATGCCAATCATCACCATCCACTGTTGTTGGAAATACTTCTCCGATCAACATGTCCCTTACATCAAATGTTCAAGTGTTTAGAAATTCTCTACATGGCACTTGCAGCATCTTACAGCTGCACCAGCGAGCATCGCAGCTCAGCACTTTGTTTACAGGCTCGACTTCTAAAGTGAGGCAATAGAAAACCAACTCACACCGCAGCACAGAGCATTAAGATGCAAAACTGTGAAACTGGCATGCGGGGTTTTTCTCCCCCTCGTTTGAATTTTGGGCAGCGCTCGGCAAACAAGGTGAAAAAGAAAAGAAAAAAGTGACGGAGAAATACTTTATCTTTTCAAATGACTGAATTCAAATGAACTCACAGTGCAACAGAAAATGTGTTCAGTTTAAACTGCCCGAGGCAGAGAGGGAGAAATAAACATGCTCTGCACGCTTCCTTTTGTTATTCCTCCTCTTTTGGTTTTGAAAATGGAGCATCTTTAGAGGAATTCTCCGTCTGGGTGACATGTCAGGTTTATAGAGAAAACAATATATGAAACATATATTTTATTATTTATTACCCGCACTATATTTGAAACACAATGATTGCGTTGTCGTATTTTATATTCATAGATGCTTTGTGTGTGTGTTCCCTTCTACCTCTCTATTTAGCTTGTATTCTGATTTATTTATTCTCTTTTTAATCATTTGTCTACAGGCACAGGAATATTGTATTTTTATTTCATTTTTTACTCTCTAGGAACCAAATTGTGCCGTAGGGATCGCTGTTACGTCCTCTGGATTAGAACGTCTTCGAAATGTGTGAAAACATTCAAATGTAAATGATTTCAGTTTCAAGGTCAGGATTTCTCTTTGACACGCGGTCATGCAGCTGTGATACGGAGAGCATCAAGGTTAAACTGTGTTGATGTTTCCAGTAGGTGATCTCCCTCTCCCCATCCCTCTGATGATGCAACCTCTCCTCACTCCTTGCCAAACGGTGCTAACTAGTGCCCAGAATCTAGGACCGCTTCCCGCGTGCCTCTTTTTCTTGTTTTTTTCCTTCTTCTTTATTTGTGTTTTTTCATCCCCCCCCCCCCCTCCCTGCATGCGATTCAAATGCCCTCCCTAGAAGCACGCGGAGTGCCGAGCTGGGCCAAACAAATCTGCCTGAGTTGTTTATCACAAGCGCTTGAATGTCAACTTGGCGAAACCTGCAGCTATAGCTGTTGTGTGGAGAGGAATGAGAGTAATTACACAGACTGACAGACATAAACACACACAAAAAGCGTGCAACAGTGCAATCAGAGACACAGACACACACACACACACACTGTGTTGTTTTTTTAATGATAAATAGGCTGAGGCGATGCTTTCATGTTGTCTCTTAGTTTACTGTATGATGAAGCCATTAATTCTCTCTACCTTTCTCTCTCTTTACTTTACTCCTCTTTTCACAATCTCTTGTTTGCTCTAACCCGTCCTCCTTCTGTCTCTCTCTCTCTCTCTCTCTCCTCCCACCTTGTCCCCTCTTTCCACATCGCTCCCTTTCCCCCTTTCCCTATTTTTCTCACTTCCTGGTTCAATGATTGGAGACTTCAAATTGCCACTGAATTTCATCATAAAACCCCACTCTGCTCCTACTGCCCTTGTTGCCTCCTGCCAAACACACACAAAAGATATGCTAGCACACACGCAAGCTCATGCTAACGTGTCACCAGAACCTTATCATTCAGGGTAACTATCAACAAAAAAATGTCAAAAACTGAAACAGAAACAACAGAAGGAAAATTGGAAGTTCCATGTTTGCAAAGAGCGTAGAAATATTTGTTGAAGCGTCTGATGTGCACAAATCAACAAAGGCACACAGAGCCGAGGAGGGAGATAAGAGCGACTGGAACATAACATGCAAATAGGCAGGCAACGCGTTTCGAGCTCAGCGCTCTCCCTCCGGCTGCAACGAACCACTTTTCACACAAACATGAATATATTCAACCAAATTGACATTGACATGCAGGTACAATCGCTAAATACTCCTGGATGCTTTCTCCTTTTCAGAATACTGTTGAAAAAATACACCACACCCATTCGTTCTTATTTCACCAGCTGCATGCAGGTATAAAGGATCTATTTAATTGCAACACAAATCTGTTTTGTCATCCGTTCATCAGATCTGATCACCTGGCAGGTCTTCACAATGAAAACTCCTCCTGATGAGTGTGACGCATCACAAATGTGTTCTTTAAACAGAAGAGGATCTGAGCTGTTCTGCTTATACTGTCGCTCGGAAGCCCAACATATTCTCAGGCAACGGTTCACATTTTTCGTACGTTTTCTTAAAAAAGTCCAGCAACGTGTGTCAATATCCGCTGGCTACATGCCGACAGTATTTTCAAAATAAACTTCTTCTTCACAGGAAAACAAGTCAGTTAGGTTTAGGCAACACAACTACTTTAGTTAGGTTTAGGAGAAGATCGTGGTTTGGGTTAAAGTAACTATGGGATTACTTCAGTACAGAAGTTACATGACAAATAAATCAACGTTGACTTCTCGAGTCACATGGGGAACGAACAACGGTCTCCTGGGTGAAAGACCTGTTTTTTTGGTTTGATCCATCCACCTTCATTCCCGCCAACCCTGTGAGCTTTTGCAGAATATATACTTCCTGTTTCATGAAAACGGGAATTACATAAAAATAGATTTTGGGTGTTCTCTATGAATTACTAAATTTACACATACTCCTGGACTTCGGCTTAATAAGAAGCTCACAGAGCGTCCAAAATAGAAAAGGTTCATCCTCTGGGGAGCAAGAATATAAGCAGTAGTTTCATGGCAATCTAAAACATCAGGAGTTATCTTCTGGGAACCATGAATATCAACACCAGATTTCATGTGAGTTCTTGAGGTCAAGTGTCAGACTGACACTGTCAGACAAACATCTCCGTCCCTGCCGCAGAATGACAACAAACAACTGGAAAACTCAGCTTTGTTCGTTCAAATTACTCTTTGATGTTACAAGTGAGGTCACTTCATTGTCGCGCTGTGTACAAAAGGATATGGGTCACAGATCTGACGCAGACCTGAACACTTAGTGAGTTCATTGTTGTGGCATTTACGGTCACACAACTGGTCTGACACTAGTCTGCTGGCCGTCTGCTATCTTCAACACACCACGTTTGATTTTCACATCCAGGGAATTGAGGCGCACATCAAACGTCACCTCCATAAAAGGATTTCCTCCCTGTGCTCACATCTGGAAGACCACTGCGATAGAGTATAGTGTGTGTGTGTGTGTGTGTGTGTGTGTGTGTGTGTGTGTGTGTGTGTGTGTGTGTGTGTGTGTGTGTGTGTGTGTGTGTGTGTGTGTGTGTGTGTGTGTAAGAGACACTTAATCTCATCTAGCCAATCCTTAATCAGGACTCTCCAGTCCATCCCCTGGTTCCCTAGCAACAACCCTTCAATTCCTCAGAGTATCCCCTAATCTGCCGATGTGTGTGTGTGTGTGTGTGTGTGT
The DNA here is from genome assembly GCF_910591455.1 of Pholis gunnellus. Taxonomy (NCBI): domain Eukaryota; kingdom Metazoa; phylum Chordata; class Actinopteri; order Perciformes; family Pholidae; genus Pholis; species Pholis gunnellus. The sequence continues at coordinate 22,967,889 of NC_136538.1, forward strand.
GTGTGTGTGTGTTTGTAGACATTTGTGTTTTTGTCTCTCTCTCAATGTTTACCTTTGAAAATACTTTTATTCAGAAACTAATTAGATTTTTGATGTTTGGCTTCACAGCGGCGCTACATGAAGGGTGAAAGGATTCATTCTCTGTGGATCACAAACATCTGCAGCTGATTTTGTGACAGTTAAAATGTAAAATAAATGGACAAATACAAATCAACTGATCTATCCAAACTTTGGCCAACTAACATGCATTTAAAACTTGTAGAAGTTGAACATCACAGCCGGAGGAGAGAACCGGATTGAAGCATTGTTGTGGAGTTTTTAACGTGCAGTTTTAAATCGCTGTTGTCCAGCTGTGGACTGGTCACAAGTTTCCGTCGGCTCCACAGGAAGGCAAAGGTTAGCCGGTGTCACAGGGCTCTATTTACGTGTGTGTGCTACATGCTGCTACTGTTTCAATAGGCGGAAGTCGGTGTGACCCCTGCACAGTAGAAACATTCCTCGGTCCACAGCTGTGAAAAAAAAAAAAAGAATCCCTGCTCACGTCACTTTGTTGAGTTGACATTTACTCACATTTACTGTCTTGTTGGCCTTTGTGGGTGATTCATGAGAAGAATGAGCAAGTGCAAAATACTGGCCTGGGAATATCAGGGCTTTTATTGTGAAAGTTAAAGGACGGGAGGGGTGGGTCTGGTCTGCACTGCCTTTGTAAAGGTTGAAAGGAGGTTGTTGTTTTCATAATCCTTCATGAATGTAGGTTCAACTAGATGTATTTAATGTCATGATGCCTTCATTCTAAATAAGATTATAAAATGTTTGCGGGTTCTGCGTGAAAGTATTTATGACAAAAACAACAGTTTGGGGAGAAAAATATTGATGTGCAAATTAATTGTATGAAAAAATGCAATGGTCTTAAAACATTGTAAACATGAGTTTATGGTCTCAATCTCTAGTTTCAAGACTTCTTCAATACAGCATGATGTTCATTTAGTACATTATGGTCCATTTAGAGTCAAACAGACCATAAAGCAGGGGATGCTTTAGGGCGGGGCTTACTGTGATTGACAGGTCGCTGCCGCTTCCAGAGCTGTATACAGCGCCTCTACGTCACTCCTTCACATTCCAAATATGGTAACTGCCATTTTATTGGCTGCTAAAGAAACAATGTGGCCATAATCCAAGATGGCAACGGCAAAATCGCCAAACTCAAGAATTCAAAACGGCGGTCCACAAACCAATGGGTGAATGGATCACGATGACTACGTCTATACAGTCTATGGTTAACACGTACACCTGAAAAACGTAATGCAGTGCTGCCGCTAAGGAAGTCAGGTGACGTATAGTTTAAAGAGCGACAGAACGACAAAGCGACAAATGGAGGCGGTGTGTTGATGGATGGACGGTGAAACAGACCCAGGACTTTGACTCAGGACACTGCTGTTTGTGACCTGTGAAACCGAAAGTTAGCGTTGACTTATTTTCTTACCTTCGTTTTACATTTTGCTCTTTGCCTGTTGAATGAACTTTGGGGGTCACTTTAACAAACAGTCTGCAGGGGCTGCTGCCAGTTTGCATTAGTGTCAAAGAAGAATGGAATGTGCGTATTATAATTTAAATATTAAGTACGTGTTATTAGTATAAATTTAGAATTGAATTACCAAGATGTGATCCAGAAGTATAATTATGTGATGATTAAATAAAATGGCCATGAAAGTGATAAAAGGGAAATGCCCCTAAAACACAAATTGAGTCAGGAAAAAAAAATTGCTGTCTGAATAAAAAACTAATTTCTTATCTCACTTTTCTTTCTATCTGTCTCCCTCCCTTGTCCTTCAGTGCCCTTGTGACATGCATTACCTCTCTCTCTCTCTCTCTCTCTCTCTCTCTCTCTGTCTCTGTCTACCCCCCTGCTTTCTCTCTCTCCCTCTGTCTCACGCTCTCTCTCCCCTCTCTCTCTCTCCCCCCTCTCTCTCTCTCTCTCTCTCTCTCTCTCTCTCTCTCTCTACATGGCGGTTTCCCATCGCTTGCAGTTTCTCTTCTTTGTTCAGTGAACTTGATGAGTCTAAACGGAAACGCTGAGTTTTCTCTTTCAGTCACTGTATTCCCACGCTCCTCATCAAGTCGCCTGATAGAACAGAATGAAATAGATTTGAATTCAACAGAATATAACGGAATACAATGTAGGCTTTAATGGATAAAACCAAAATCCATTAAGTGGATGGCGGTTTCTTTCCTAATAAAATCTCCCTCAATATCTTTCCATGTACAGGTTGTCCCGTAATGTGATTCGGTGTCTTCAGAGGCACAGAGCCAGGATGCAGCCGTGCGTGAGTGACAGGTGGACCAACAGGATTACACAGACAGTAGATTTGGAAGCTCCTTTCCAGTTTCACACTGCAAAAATCTCTTAAAACCACCTTTGATCTGTCTGAAGTCAGATGCACATTTATCTTTAATCCCATCGTTCTGATCTCTCTTCTTTTGTTATTACTCTGCATCTAATGTTTGTAATTTTAGCCGTGAACATGTTGCAGTTTGCATAACCGTCGGTCTGTCGTCAAGTCGTTCTTTCCACCCGCTGGTTGGATTGCCATGAAATCTTTTGCAGAAACTCATGGTCCTGAGAGGATGCACCCAACTGACTTTTGTAATCCTGACTTTTCCTCGAGCGCCGCCATTTAGTGAAACATCTCAACAACTATTGAATGCATTTTCAAGAAATTCAGTTCACGCATTCATGTTGCCCTGAGGATCAACTGTAATATCGTTATCTCCCGACGTTTCACCTATCGCCATCACAAGGTCAAGTTTTTAATTTGTCCAATACTGAATATCTTCAAACTGATGAAACTCCCATCAGACTCAGTTGTAGTTTGTGTTTAGTGCTAATTAATGCTAACATGCTAATAACATTTATGGTGGCTTGTTACATTTAGGCGTGCTGGTTTCAGGGCCGTCATACGCTCTATACTGCCGTGGCTTCCTGGCACACTGAAATGGAACAGAGCCATCATTAATATTATATCAGTTTCACCTGTGGTGCATATTTTCCTGCTATGCCAACCCAAGATGCACACTTCCTGACTTTCTGAGCCTGGTGGATACTGTAGGGAGGGTTCCTCCTCGAACGGAATGATTTACTTTTATATTTCAGTTGCATCTATACTTCACATTATTACTTTTTGGCCTGTCCTTACTTTATTTGTTCAGCTCAGATCAATTTGCTAGTATCGGTGGATCATTAATGGACACAGCCCACACATATGAGTGTCTGGGTGTGTTTGTGAGACTCCTCTGCTCTCTTTCCTCTCCTGATATTCATATTGAGACTCCATTATGTGGAATTTCTGTCCCAAAGCAGATTCCTCTGAGAGCTGAGAGGGGTTTCAAGCTTCCAAGCCAAATTTTTACATGCTACAAATCCTCTTTCTCTCCCTCCCCATTTACACAAATCCTCACCTCTATCTCCCTTTTCTCCCTCTCCCTCCCCTACAGTTAATACTTGTTACTTTAGAGAGGCTTTACGGCCAGACTATCTTAACAATCCACCGGGGAATTTGTTGGACAAAAACAAATTGGTGAATATATAACAAACCAGCTGGAGAAGTCGATGCACTAAAGCAGTCAGAGTTGCAGCTTTGGTGAGAGTCAGCTCTGTTAGCTTTTATGTGCTTTTAGTTTACAGGCTGTAATCTAAAGTGATGCAAAAAAAAATAATAAAGTGGGAAGTCCTCAGAATCTTGTGCAGTAATAATAAACTCAAATGTTTATCTGGTGCAGAACAGGGACCACTGATTTCTGAAAGGAGAAAAAACTAAACTTGCTAAGTGCCCCAGTTGTACACCGTTCAAAAGAAAGTTCCTCCTCCTCTCAACATCTGTGTGTGTGTGTGTGTGTGTGTGTGTAAACCAGCAGCGCAGCAACCCGAGAGTCCCATCACCAACAGCGGAGGTCTGTTATGACGACTACGTACTCTGGCCCCCAGCGCTGCCTGAGAAGGCGCGATTTAATTTGTGTCCAAAGGGTGCGTCCAAGATGGAGGTGTGAGAGGTTGGAAGGTCGTCTTGTGTTCATGTTGTGCTTGTTATGGTTTGCTGGATTCCAGAAGCCAAAATGTGTTGCTGGTGCAGAGATATAGAAAAGGCTTGGTTAAATAATAATACATATATATGAATTTAGGGCAAAATGACTGTAGGAATTGCAAGCAAGAGCCATAAAATCTGTTTCTTTGCTTACTTACTTACTTTGTTTTTAGTTGCAATATTTTCTTTGATATGTGGGTGGGCTTAGTCGGTCCAAAAGGGCATTTAGCAAGTGATTGACACAGGTCAGGGGTCACCTCTGAACCAACCACCCCACTCGAGTTTCACTTTCCCAAAGCAAACAGAAACATGGAGGTGGCGGAGAATCAAAGAACTTTGGTGGCTGGGTAACCTCTTAAGCTTTTATTTGGTCTTGCTTTGTGTTTTATGAATCAGTGTCTCAGTTTAGGGCAGGTCTCGTACATTTCCTCCACAATTACGACAATAAATGTATGCAATTTATTGTCGATAAAGTTGTTTTTTAATTTACTTCTCTCTACCTATAAAACACCACATAAACAGCAGGTGTGCCTTGGGTGTTTAGTGCTAATCAGTACATGTTGAACGAGTGCTAACATGCTAAATGGTGACAATGCTAAACATCAGCATGTTAGCATTAGCATTGTGAGCATGTTAGCATGCAGATGTTAGCATTTAGCCCAAAGCATTACTGTACAGACTAGCGTGGCTGCCTTTAGACTTTTTCTGTTCTGGTTTCATGTTTCCAGTTTTCAGGTTTTCCCTTCAGGGGACTTAATACCTGAAGTTCCCAAAAAAAAGGCATTAAAGCCTGTTTTGTTGTCATCCATGTCCCTGCATTTGTTTTGAGTGTCACCACCATGAAAAGGTCAGAAACGGCCTGCAGGTAGAAGACGGTGACGTCCAGTCATCAACAAAGGAGGCGTTGGGGGGGGTCTGACATTGGCTTTACCCCAGGCGACAACAGCATCTGGAGTGTGTGTGTGTGTGTGTGTGTGTGTGTTAATCTGAGCAGAGTGTGTGTTTAAAGTGGAGTGGGATGATCTGCCCTCACATCCACCAAAAGGAAAGAGGAGAAGGGGGGGTTGGTTAAGCTTGTTATTAGGAACACCAGTCCGATCCTCTGGAGAGGGACGGGAAATCCCTCCCTGTCTCTGTGATTGTCTCATCTCTCTCTGTGGATTTGGAGGCTGTGCCCCCCCCCCCCCCCCTTCACCCAATCTATCGTTCTCCACCCCTCCTACTACAAGCAGCGTTTTCCAGAAAGCAACAGAAAATTGATTGTGATAGGGTTAAGCCGGTGCTAATGTCCACACGCAAAGAAAAAAACCACTCCTCACATCCAAAGGAATGGGATTATAATAAAGTGCTGCACAAGCCATAAAACCTGCGCTCTGTTTTTCATCATCTACGGACAAGGGATTCTTAAAACTATGAGAGCGAAGAGATTGTAGGGTTAAAGGGCAAGTCCAGCTTTACAATGTGTGTCACATCATATGCATACTGTACAATACAGCAATTCTGAAAATAGGCAGCGCTGTGCTCGATTTTATTTATTGTCAATGAGACTTTATTCTACCGGTTAGAAGTATTTGAACACAAGTGCAGACTTTTCAGAGAACCTATTTCAAGCCAATTTTCATTCATATTTCAGCCCAAATAATAGAACACACATGCACTTTAATCTCAAATCATACCGTGAAATGTGTGTGAAAATAGTTTTGAGGTCTGTGATCCATCAGAGATGGATGGACTCCCAGACCGTGCTCAACGTCACATTCATGTAACGTTGGCTTTTTTCCACAACATGGAAGATCATTTTTAATAATTACACACAAAACGCATTAAAAAAAAGGCAAAAACAGAAATTATGCAAAATTCAGTCCACCATATAGAGGAGGAACATCACAAAAACAAGACTGTTGAGAGAAAAGAAGTTCTCTCTAGCAGATACAGTCAAAGTTAAACTCAATACTTTGTTCCATTTTTAACTAGAACGATACTGATCGTTTCTCCATTGGGTATGTGATTTTATTGTTCATTCTTAAAAAAACTAAAACATAATAGAACACACCTCCATACATTTCTTTTCCGTTACCTCTCACGCGTTCGATGTGGAAGTGGGCGACTAAATAATGTCATCGCTGCTTTGGTACAAACTTCATATAACAGTAGAGAGAACGTTTTGGAAGTGATGCAGCCACCCGTGTGTGTATTTCATTATCAATATTTGTTTCAAAGGAATTGGTAGCAAATGTGAACCAAAGTATAAATACCACAGTATCGATCGTCCCAGCTCTAGTCAACCAACAAAGTTAAAGAGTTTGTGGTCTTGAGTGGGACACTGTTCTGTGAGGCAGGACGATGCTGCTCGGTCAAATAATAAAGGTTAGCTTAAAATAAAACAAAGCTTCTCGAGCGAGGAGAAGCAACCAAGGCCGAAAGGCCACGTTCACTTAGCGTACAAAAGCCGAGTTCACCGACTCGCTATTTCTGGCAAAGCGGCTCACAACAGAGGCGGAAGGATTGGATTTCAGCGCCGAGGCCCAGAGCCTCCGGGGCTAGTGGCTCCGGCCTAAAGGCTAATCGGACAAGGGAGACGCGCAGCCAGGCATGATGAGAAGGTAGACAATTGAAAAAACAGAGAGAAGCCAGAGCTGGAGGCGGGGATATCTGGTGGGCACTATCAGAAACACACACACACACACACACACACACATACATACACACACCCAGAGGGATAAGGCTTTAGTCAGCGGCCGGGGGCAGCGGTTGTATTTGATGCGTGATTAACAAATTAATCTGCAGTCCTACTCAATATGGATTAATGAGCTATAAATAGCTCTCATTAATCTCCCATAGAAATAATGACATTAGCATCATTAAGAGGATCTGGATAGTTAGCATCATTTGGGTTTTTCTAGACCACTGCCCACTTTGTGTGTGTGTGTGTGTGTGTGTGTGTGCGTGTGTGTGTGTGTGTGTGCGTGTGTGTGTGGGAGAGAAGTTTCTAAGATGGCAAGAAGAAGGACTGTGATAGTTGAGTGGCTCAAGTCTGTTGAAAGTAAACACTGAAAACTTCTTCACGCTCTATTGTGGCCTCGCAATTAGTGAAGTTCAGTCCGTAACTGCCGGTTCAATGTCAGCTTTAATGATCTTTCACGGGTCATTTCAAACCGGCCGAACAAATGAAATGTGTTTAATGTCTTGTATAATAAATGATACAAGCGCCATTTGCTTTAACAAGCGATTTCGTGCCAGTTGTACAATGTCAATTATTGTTTGTGTGCGTGTTCTTCGTGGGGACTGATTTAAGTTTGTTTTTTTTTAACCTTGAGATTTAAGCGTTTTGGTCCTCACTTCTCCAAAGGGATGTTTGAGGGTTTTAAGATTTGGTATTTATGGTTTATAATTATGATCAGGTTTATCTAAAGGTTAACGGCCTTATGTCACTATTGTGTAGAATATGTTTGTTATCATACTGGGGAGACAAATGTGTTCACACAGATTTGAGAAGCCCCCCTAAAGTCCTTGAAAACCTGAATTCCTTTCTTTACTCATGTGCTCAATGCAACAATACAACCGGTACTAAAGAGTTCAGACGTCCTAATTCAGGACAGACCTTTAATGTAAAGGGACGCTTCACTTGTGCCACCAGTGAGGAGGTTCATTTGTTATTAAAGTGTCCATGTGGTTTGATGTTTGTGGTAAAAGAAGAAACGGTAACTGAAAAACACAAAAGCACTATTAGGAGATTTAACCTCTTCTGTTGCAAAATATTTCCTGGAACACAGCCACACAATGTTCAAGTCGACGAGTCTTTACTCCCTTCACCACTCAGCAGTTCTTCCCCAATCACCTGAGCATCACCTGTCTGCACAGCTGCAACTCATTCCCCAATCAGCCAGCTGGTATATGTACCGACCCACCAGCAGCTCCCATCAGCCACGTTGTTTAGTTTGCTTCCCACACGTCACATCTAATCCCGCTCTGCTTTTAGACTTGAGGGCTTTCATTTTCCACTTAGTTTGAGTCTGTATTAAGTACATTATCTTACCGGTTTTGCCTCTGTGTCCTACATTTGGGTCAATACAACCAGATGTATTAGGAGTTTGGGTTGATAAAATCCCTAAAGCTTTGTGTGCAGCTCCTCTTGTTTGGTTTCCTGTTGACGTGGTGTGACGGCCAGCCCACTGGGTGTGGACCAGCGTGGGTAAAGCCGATTCCACGCCTGTTAATGCCAGTTGATACCTTTTTACTTATAAAAAGGGACAGCCGACATGGCCGGGCTACACGCTCTCATATAATAAGCAGCAACGCTGCTGAGCTACATGTCAGGCCAGCACGTGTGAGACCGCGACTTCCATTAAGTCGGTTTATACGGAACTTCATACAGAAGCTTCGCTCGCTGCAGCGCTTGCAATGGCAACGGTACACGTTAAAATGGCCGCCACTCTGACCATCCTGCTACGTTGATTTGAATGAGAATGTCTGTTCTACTATCTCTATTTCTGTGGTGCCCCCACCCCAAAAGAAACAACACAGGACTTTCACTCAGGAGAACAATGTTGGTGTCCTGTGTGAAACCAAGACAGCGATTCGTTACAGCAGTGACTGTTGTGACGTGTTTTCAGTACTTATTTACATACCTATGGTACATTGTTTACATACTTATGTTGGTGTGATTACGTACTTATGTTAGGTTGTTTACCTACTTATTTTAGTTTTCCTAACCCTGGCGAAGTATTTTTTGATGCCTAAACCTGACTGCAACCGTAACCACAGCTTTGTTGCCCAAACATAACCACGACCCATTCACGGTAACGTTGTGGCGTGAAAGGACATGCGAAAAAAGCTCAAAATGCGTAACATGACACACATAAAAGTAGCATGCGATTCATACACCACCCATTAAAATCACGTTGGAATAAAAAATGCTCGCCAGCATAAAGGACAGGGTTTGACCCCAATAATTCAAAGCACATTACTGACAGCACACGTGTTTTCGCGTCGAACAACTGAGATAGAAGATGAAATGGAAGGGGGAAACGGAAAAGGGCGACATCAGTGTGCTCTATAGTATGCGAACATGACAAGTACATGAGAAATACATTCCTCCACTCACTCTCTCTTTCTGTACTCATGTTTCCAGTAAACCTCTCTCTCTCTCTCTCTCTCTCTCTCTCTCTCTCTCTCTCTCTCTCTCTCTCTCTCTCTCTCTCTCTCTCTCTCTCTCTCTCTCTCTCTCTCACACTATGTTGTTCCAGCTGTGCTGGACACACATATGAATAACATTGAAACACCAAAGAGACCCGGCATCCATTTACTCTAAAATGAAATCAAGGTAATGCCTCAGTAAAACATTTACATTCAATTTTTGTCTGTATGCATCCAAAAACCAGACGCCGGAAATTAGAGACGACCAGATAAAGAGTTTGATGTGATCAAGATTTAAAACAAGCCATTCGATTTTTGAAGCAGCATCTGCTTCACAATGTGGATTGTTTGTCCCTGAAATCTTCTTTAAGAAAAACTTGGACATAACACAGGATGTTTTGCGTGTGTGTTTGTGTGTGTGTGTGTGTGTGTGTGTGTGTGTGTGTGTGTGTGTGTGTGTGTGTGTGTGTGTGTGTGTGTGTGTGTGTGTGTGTGTCAGGTGGAAGTGGAAGAGACAAACAAAAGATGACAGGAAGTAAAAGTGAATGAAAAGAAACGTACCTTTCAAACAAAAACTGCAACAACAGCATCACCCACAGCCTCCGACAAGACAAAGAGTGTGTTCTGCTTTGTGTAGACTGGATCTGAGGTTCACATGGACCACCGAGGTGTGTGTGTGTGTGTATTTAAGGTCTGATGTTAATAGGTCTCATTATGAACAACGTCTAATCAGTCAAAATAGCAATGTAGGTCAGTGTTTAGTCTGCACAAACATGCATGCATGTCGCACACACACACATTCTGTTTCACATGATCATTACATTTCAAGGCACATATGTGTGTGTGATTACATGGTGGTGGGGTCTCTCAGGCCACTTAAGCCCCTCGGTCATAGAGGGCCTCCCCACACACACACATACACACACACACACACACACACTCAGAGTGAGGTCATTGGAGAAAGAGTGACAGCTTCAGGAAATGAAACACACCTCAGATTACAGCTACACAACATTAACTCACGTTCAAAACATGTGGCTCGGTGTGACTCGCCCTCTCCATCGGAGCTGCGTGTTCCTCGACTGAAACCTTTCCGTCTCCCGTTGGCCGCTTTAAACACAAACAGCAGAGAGTGAAAATGTCGCAGGAGAACACCCAGGACTTTCCCACCAGGTTGAATTCTAAAAAACGTTTTCTGAATATTTGCAGTCTCTCCTCTTTTAAGTTCTTCCTGTTTGTGTCTGCACACACTCCGAGGCTTGTGTTCCTCCCTTTTGGACGGAGCCATCTGCTGCTGTTTAATATTAAAATCATATTTCAGAGTTAAGTAAACCGTCACAACAAAACACACATGTTGCTCTTCGCTTGCTGTCAACCACCCAACATTACAAGAGTTCTCCACCAGGAAACACGGACTATATATGAGAAGCGGTTTGTGGACTGTGGTTCTGAAGCCTCGAGGCCGTCGCCATCTTGTTTTATTCAGAACCAGAGGGTGAAGTTTAGTACAACCAAAGCTGAATAAATCAAGAGAGAAGTAGAGTCATTTTCTCATAGACTTCTATACAACCAGAGGAGTCGCCCCCTGCTGGTCACTACAGAGAACGTGAGTTTTAAGACGCTTCAGTTTTGGCTACACACGTTTCAGAACCGGCTGTTTGCCGCCTGCCAGTAAAATCGTCTTTAAAGATATTATTTTCCCTCACAAACTGGTGTTACATCCATGCAGTGTTTGAACTGAAAGCATACGACCAAGTGAGTGAGTGCTTGGTTTACTGTGATGAATGACTGTAATAGATGTGTTTGTTTGTCTCCTCATAAAAACATTACAAAAGCATCTTTCAAGTCACTCTGATGGTATAATGTCAATGTGTTTGATTACTGACACTACTAAGTACATTCATCATGACCTTAAGTACCATTTTGAGGTACTGGAGTATTTTACATGTTCTGCTACTTCTATCGGAGGCAAATGTACTCGTTCATGTGATAATGGAGCCAGAAGTTCCCTTTTTCCAATTGGTGCCATGTCGTGGAACAACCTTCAGCTACACATCAGCTCTTTAAATACGAGACGTGTTTATAGAAGTCCAGTTAGGACTTTTTTTTAAGTTACAGATTTATTGTCAATTATTTTTGCCGCCCTGTTTTGTTTTGTGGGAGTTTGTTTGTATTTTTATCATATTCGGTTTAGCTGTGGTGAGTGCTGATTGTCTAGTTTTTATGTTGCTACAAACTTATTTTGTATTCATTCTGTTCAGGTTTCTTTCAAAATCTGACTTTAGTTATTTAGTCAAAACTGTTGAAATCACCCAGAAATCCAAACACATCAGAGTTTCCTCATCCTGAAGCTGAAGCACAAGAACAAAAGATGAGAAAAGTGAGTTTAACTTCCTTTATTCTTTAAGACAAGAAACGTGAAACATGAAACATGAAACATGAAAGATCTGAATCTGATAGAATAAAAACATGGCTGATGATCATCAATCCGTGGTTGTATGGAGATTGAACTAATGGTACACAGCTTGGGGAATACATGAAAAGGTTTCCTTGTACTTTACTGAGCACTGGAATAATTCAAACACTGTCTTTTCGTGACAGTGACGCTCCACCCTGCCATCAGTTTTAGTTGACAATGGTTATAACTGGTTCCAATAATGACAAACTTCTATTCTGGAGAAAGTATCAAAACCACTCGTACAGCATAATCCCCCTTTCCGCCAGTCATCCGTATATTCTCAGTATGTTCTCGTACATTGTTTCCAGGATACACGCTTTCATTTTGGTTTGCATGCATGACCCTGCAGCTCAGCCGCTGATTGTAAACGAGAGACAGACAGATTTAAATGGGCCGCGCTGACTCTTGATGACACCAAGGTTTCTTCTTTGAAACAAGCAACATAATTGCTTGTCTGGACCACAGAACTCATCATAAATCCTCTCTCTGGAGTTACTGACTGACTGAAACACTGGCCGAAAATCATCAGATAACAGCTTACTTACTAAATGGATTTGAAGTGTTTTGGAGTGAAGCCCTTCAGCGACAGAGATTTAGAGTCTGGGCTCAAATCCAATGTGTTTGTCTGCTTTTTCTTGTCCCTAATTTGAACAGACACATTTATATTCTGGTGAGTGAGAGCTGGCAGCCGGCATTGACTTACAATCTCATTATTTCTGATGAAATGAACACACTCTCTCTCTCTCTCCATCAGACATCAATATGAACTCTCCCTTCACCTGACTGCTACTTTCCTATCTAGCTGAATGCACCTTAAGAGCACTTAGATGCTTTTTTCCCTTTAATACGCTTTACTTTTGGGCTCCTTGACGGCCACTTGTCGGGGGAGCAGAGAACATTTAGTGTTTTATATAATGGATGGCGCCTGTTGCAGCACCAGAGTGAGAATAAACCACCAGGTGATCCGTATGTAAAACTGTGAATTACCGAAACCTCTGAACGTTTAAGCCTTTTGGAGTAAACAGCAACCTTTCCTGTGACAAATCTCACTCGTGTTTCTTTTTGGGGTTTTTTTTGCAACATGTAAATCAAGTGTGCTGCAGCACATAAAGTTTATCAGCGTAAACTGTGAAGGATGAGGCTCAACACGACTGCAAAACAACACGGTCGATTAGAAAAGACGTGAGATTGGTGGAGGGTAAGTAGTAGTGTGTGTATGTGTGTGTGTGTGTGTGTGTGTGTGTGTGTGTGTGTGTGTGTGTGTGTGTGTGTGTGTGTGTGTGTGTGTGTGTGTGTGAGAGAGGAGAGGATTATCGACACACAGCTAATCTCTTTATTCCACTCAAATCTACATCGCCTTAAAAAAAAGAAGCTTCCTAACACACTCAGAGGGACTACACACACACACACACACACACACACACACACACACACACACAAGTGCATCATCACCTTCACACAAGATGGAGAAAAAACATGCCAACAGGTACAAATGTTTACTTACACACACACAGGCATTAAACAAACACACACATACGTCATGAAAGACGGACAGTTTGGATTGTCTGCTAACTTCTGCTGTGAGCTGCATGCAGATGTAGAAATGTGTCTTCCTCCCATGTGCTGTTCGTGCTGCTGTTGTACCGTTTGCTGCTTCGTTATTTTGTGCACAAGTATCCGTCTGCTCGAGGAGAGACGGTGTTTTTTTTTCATTTACCTGTATGGTTAAAGGAACAGTGTGTAGCATTCAGGGGGATTTATTGACAGTAATGAAATAAAGCAGTAATACGTGTTTTCTTTAGAGTATATGCCTACATAAGGAGCAGGGTCTTCTTCAGGGAGTCCGCCATGTTTCTACAGTAGCACAGAACGGACAAACCAAACTCTGGCTCTACACAGGGCCGTTCACAATCTTTCCTGCATTCTTGCACACGCGAGACGTTTCAGTTAGTTGCAGTCTGTAACTTCACCGCTAGATGCCGCCAGATCCCACACACTGGTCCTTTAATTAAGGTTGTTCGCTGTCGTGGTTAAAATACAAAACAAATAACTGTGTTTTCTTATGTCAATAGGAAGTGTTTTTAGGTCAGAGGTGAAGCGAAACTTTAATTAATTTACATTAAAACGGTACTCCAAGCACTTTAGCGGCAGAGGTGATCTGACTCTGATTTTCCCATAATGCATCTTGATGGCCTCTCCTCATGACATCAGGGCTATTTTCTCAGAGAAACAGAAGACATTTTCAACTGCATGAGACATGAAATAATCTGAACCTCATGTGTAAAGCCAGACTGTCCCTTGAGCTTCATAAGCAAAAAAAAATAAAGTAAAATAAAAGTTTGCATTGTATGCAGTCTGAAAAGTCTTCACTACAAAAACGAATGTTCGCTCAAACCCTTCAATACCCTTTGTTATCATATACCCTTTACTTTCATTTAAATATCTGTACATTTTAAGATGCTTAACGTGCATTCATTTCCTTGCCTCCTTCTCTTCTTCTAACTGAGTGAAGGGCATTTAACAAGCATCCACCAACCTTCAGTGAGAAGACACGTATGGCTTTGTTCGCTGCCTGCAAATAGTTTTTGTTTTGGAGAAGGGCAGGGTTTCCTGCTGCGCTGTCACGGTGCTGAGCCTTGGCAGGGTGCTGGTAAAAGCTCAGTGAGGGGGGGGGGGGGGGGGATTGTGTCAAAAGTCATTGGCTCTTAACCTTGATGACGTCCTTTATTCTGGGTTAGAAAAGATGTTATCATGTATAAATACATTCTCCTAAATCTTCACCCACGGGCCCTGAGCTCAGTCTGTGAAACCGCCCCGGTGCTGCGACACCTGAGACGTCCCGCTGATCCTGTTTATGTGAATGAGATTAGAGATATTCTGGCTCACAGCACCAGAGAGGACTTATTGAATTGATTTTATCAAATTAAAAAAAATAAAACATACACCATACGCATTAACAATCTCACCCACACTCACCGGATACAATAAAAACAATCTTCTCCTCTCCCTCCCGGGGAGAGAGAAATAAAAAAAAAAGTCCAGATTATGTATCATGACTCACTCTGATAATCAAGCTGTGTAATTATCAGCCTACAGTCGTACTGTCTAATCCGACACTTCACATCACAGCACATGTTTGCATATGTACTCATGAATCACACCCGTGAGCGCAGAAACCTTCCTATTTATTTAATGACTTTGAAAATCCCCTCCCCCCCCGCCCTCCTCCTCTCACACACAAACACATCTGATGAGGATCTTTCATTGACTCGACACTCGTCCTCTAATCACTGAACTGACCAACGCTGAACACAAAATCTGAATCTTTTTCAGAATTCATTGCTGGAGACAGTGTTTAGTATTATTTCTTTATCATCACACATTCAATTCAACCTTTATTACAGCACTATTTCTTAGTTCCAGCACCACTTGTGGTTTTGATTAACCGTGGGTGGAGTAAGACACAAATGGCCTCAGGCACGCAAACGACCCAACCACCTCTCCTACGCAGGAGCACGAGAGACTTTGTAGTTATTTAGCCTCCTTTTGTGGTCGTTACGCATCTCTCTGTGGTTTTGTGTCTTTGTGGTCATTTTGTGGCACTTTTAAAATGTTTTGGTTTTTTGTAGTCGTTTTGCATCTCTTTGTAGTTGCTTTGTGTCTCTTTGAAGTCGTTTTGCATCTCTTTGTAGTTATGTTTTGTTTCTTTGTGGTTGTTTGGAGTCTTTTTGTAGTTATGTTTTGTTTCTTTGTGGTTGTTTGGAGTCTTTTTGTAGTTGTGTGGCCTCACTTTGCAATTGTTTTGATCTTTTTGTCGTTATGTTTTGTCTGTGAATGATTTCTCTTTAAAAGTTGCTTTTTGTCTTTTTGAGGTAATTTTGTGTCACTTTGCAAATATTTTTGTTTGTTTACCATATTTATTGTAGATTTGTATATTTCCAAATGATGTCACACTATTGCACTGTGTTTTACTGTTGTCACATTCCTCGTATGTGTAACATACTTGACAATAAACAGTTTCTGATTCTGATTCTGATTTTGTGTGGTTATCTTTTGTCTGTTGTTGTTTCGCTGTTGTTTTGTGCCTCTTTGTTGTTGTTTTTCATCTCTTTGGTTTTTTTCTTCGTGGTCATTTTAAATGTGTCTTCCTGTTGTGTGTCCCTCTTCCTGTTGTGTGTCTCTTTGAGTGATATTAAGGTCGGGGGAACCCTGACAATTTGGGCCCCTGGGTCTGTTCCCGGTATTGGAATTAACTGGTTTTAATAAACATATCGTTTTCTTTATAATGGTAAAGACTAAGCCGTAAAAATAGAAAGAATGCAAATTAGCAAATTCAGTTTGTTGTTCACCAACAAGAGTAATTAAAACCATGTTCGTACATGTCACCGAATAAAAGGCACAGCAGAGGAACTGAAATAATGATTCAGTGCATTCAGACTCTATGGCTCCACCCTTTCAAATGTCTTGTTGTTGCTTTTGGGTTTTTTTGCATTTTGTTGCATCATAGCCCAGCATGCATCAAACAGCAGAATCACAACCAGCTACACACTGGTCAGTGGTGCAATGAAAACAGAGAACAAGCCAATCCGCTCATTCAGTGACATATAAAGCAAAACAAAATGTTCAAAATGTTGTAACAAATGAAACCAACAACAGTTTATTAAAAACAGCAGACAGCCCTCCTCTGACAAATGTTTCCTGTCACAGTTTCTGTCACGTGTTCACATTTTGTCAGATAACATTTGCCCCAAAACTGCGAAATAAATCAAAATGGACAAATTCTGTATAAGCACGTGTTTATTTTCTCCATCTTCTTAAATATGTCCTTATACAGTTTTTTCCATAATCAGCACACCAAAACGTTCACGTCTCTGCAGCAGCAGCATCCTCTTCTATCCCCTGCTGCCCCCTCCTGGAAGAAGTCTGTCATTACAACATGTGCACCTGATGAAGCTGTGCCCAGTGCAGTGTTTCAAAAATAAAGGTTATTGAGATCATATGAGTTCCCCCTCGACATTTTCTCTGCTTTGTGTATGTAGTAGTTAGTAATTAGTGTGTGTTAACTGGATTAAGCACAAAGGTGCTGTTGTGAAATGCATCATACAAACACACTGAAATAATACTCAGGACCCCCTCTACAAGACATGGCCTCACGATTAGATAATCGTTTTTAAATGAATCTCCCCCAATGTTTAAACCTGGAACCTTCAATCCCTGATGGTCTGACGCCCTAAAACAGTTTGGAGAGAACATGAAGGACATTGCAGCAGTCTCTACTGAAAGCGGGGACGGTGTTATAGTTGAAGATAACAGAAAGGTTCAGAGTACCATCGGATGAGTCGTCGTGGCTCTCTGTCTACAGACGTCGCTGCTTCCTGCAGAAGAGCTGAGATGAGGGCAATGAGGGGTAAAAGTTCAGCTCCTACATAAGACTTCTAATGTTAATGTTAAAGTTAAAGTTACCACAAAACCATCACTGACCTACTCCAGAGCAACTGGTCTGTAGACGGTGAACTCAACATGGTCTGGTGCAGGAGATGTTGTGATAGACCCCTCCCACCTTGGATTCTAACTTTTTGAATCACTTCCCTCTGGAGGCTGCAATCCATCAGGACTAAAAAGAAAACACCGGAAAAACAGTTTCTTCCAATCTGCAGCTGGCCTCATCAACAAGGCCATGACCCCACCCCCCACCCCGACACGGACTCCTGTCCCCTCCCATAGACACTACACCTTACGTTGACCTCTTCACATCTGGACATGCGTTACATTAACACACATATTCTTTCTATACTTTGTTAATGTGAGCCGTTGCACGTTTCTTGGGTCATTTTGTACATTTCTGCACCAAACCTCCACTTTTACGAGCAGCTCTTTGATTTAATACAGATATATCTTATATATTTGTATCATATTTTTATTGTAGATTTCTTCTATTCTATATTAATGTTTAAATATTTCTTTTTATTTATATTTTACTATGTGTATGTTATGCAACAACACACGTAAGCTAGTTCTGTGTGTGGGAAAACCTACTTGGCGATGAAGCCATGCTAGATTATTTACACTTCAGTTCAATGTATTTTGGTATACAATGAAGGATTATTAAATACAAATCATGTGCAATATTCTCGTGAGGTTGTGACCAAGTCTACAGCTGCATGAGTGAAAAACAGAAGCGTGGTTGTGGGTGAAGACGTCCATCTGTGATGATGTCTCCTGTAGGATTGTTCTAAAATAGAGGCTCCAGTAAGAAACCATCATCTCGTACTCTGACTGTACTTGAGTATTTCTATTTTATACTTCTTGATACTTATTCATTATAATCCAGCCATCATTATATGTAAATTATTCTAAAATGGTCCATTCTGCATGCATAATAAGTACTTTTACTTTTGGTAAATCTATTTTGATGCTAATACTTTTGTACTTTTACTAAAGTAAGAGTTTGAATGCAGGTCAGTGTACATACACACACACACACACACACACACACACACACACACACACACACACACAATAGAGTGTTTGCACACTGACCAAAACACATTGTAGCTGCATTGACGATATATTGGACCAATTCTCTTCCAGAATATGAGAAATACACAACAATGTAGACCTGAGATGTGATGTTTAGGGTGATTTTTGAGGGTGAACATTCATACAGTTAACCTGTGAATGACTATAGACGATGGGGTCATGCGGTTCTCGGTGGTCTGAGGTTCAAATGGCTGCAGACTTTAGTGAACTTCTTCAGTACAGATGTTTGTGTCTCTGTCTGTCTGGCTGATGACCTCTAGATGTGTTCGGCCGCTGCAGCACATCACTCATGATGTCACTGATCCTGGAAGTTCAGAGGTCACACTCTGACCTCACAGGAAACCTGGAAGACAGACGCTCGCTTCGTCTGGAGGCCAATGAGAGGTGATCAGACATCGTGAACCTGCAACGACTTATTTGGCCTGAAAATAGATTTCAGGAGACGTTCTCAGAGACTGAGGCTGAGCTGTTCAACACTGAGTTTGTCTGTTTGTTGTCTTTCATTTTGTAGAGTTGATGACAGAATTACAGCAGTTATATTATCATTCATCAATAAAAGATTATTACACATAAAGAAAATGTCAAACCTAAAATCTGTCCCATTTTTAGAATTTGTGTAATTTTAACAGGAGACACTATAGGCAACAAAATATATTTTCAATAAGCTGGACAAGTTTTTGACTTCTTTTCTATCTCGTCTTCTTCTACACTAGTGGAAAGAAAACACTAAATACATATTTAGGTTTTTATTTTACCACTTTGTCTATTTCCATCTGACTCCATGGCCAAAACTGATGTTTTTTGACCGTATTTTCTGATTTATGGAGTGATATAAAATTCCATCTGTTAAAACCTTTGACTCCAGTATGTAAACAAAATCAAACAAACATTTTGAACCTGGCTTTATCAAATGTTCGGATTTCTGTTCAGGAAATATTTGCAAATTAGCACATATTTAAGAATCTCTGAAAACGTGTAACGTAAAAGACTCAACTCAAAGCTTTGTTGAATTTAATGACTTTTATTCTGTAGGCACTTTCAATTCACTCAAAGAAAAAACAATGGTGGAAAAACTAAAGATTAAGTCACATCCTCTTCATCATTATGGGTTTTTGTACAGAAAAAAAGCAGCACTGACTCACATTTCTTACATGGTCTAAGTGAAAGGCAGCCGTGTCACACAGCTGTAAAAATCCAACCTCTCCGAGTATGCAGGTATATATCTGCACCGTGACGTCAGAGGAGACAGCAAACAATGGAAGCAGATAAATTAAGTCTAAGCTTATGAAGCATCCACCCTGCTGAAGTGTCCTTGAGCCTGACGCAGCTAACCCCGACCCCCGACCTCCTTCTGAGACAGAAGAGTTGGATTACCATCGTCAGCGTTCTTATTTAATTCACATAATGCTGGAAATCTAAAGGCTCTGTGAAAACTCCTGCAGCAGCTCAACTAAAGGAGTTATGCAGATCAGCTTGTGTTCTTCTCGTGATAGTTGTGATATATTTTGTGTTAAATTATGGGGTTTTTTTTTAGATACACGTGTGTCTAAAGAAGGAGCTTTCCCATGACTTTAGGGTACTTTAAGGTATATTTATGATGCAGTAGACACATCTTAATCCATAACTGGCTCACCTGGTCTCCTACCAGCAGCATGCAACAACGTACAAGTACCACGCAAAAGAGGAAAGGAAAGCAAGAATCACGAAAAGGGACAGGCGTGTGAAGAGAAGCCGATGTTAGCTTCTCAGTGCTACAACGAGGGAATGAGAGGAGGAGGGACCGAATGTACAGGGCGAGATCATCATCATTATAAGAAGAAGAATTATACAGGTGAGAGGTTTCATTTTCCTTCAGGAGCTCTTGTCTTCAAAGTAGGTCTGTTCGATGCGTCTGCAGAAGGACAGCAGGTTGCTGTAGCTCTTGATCCGCTCTGCCAGCTCAGTGCTGGTCAGTCTGGTGGTCAGTATGGTGAAGAGGTGCCCGAACACCAACGCATCCAGTTCTGTGGGCCTACAACACACACACACACACACACACACACACACACACAGATCAGAATTATTCATTGATTTTTGGGGCTTTCAAAAAGCTTTCACCCTAAATTAAATCAACAGAGCTCTGTTTTCACTTCCACGTTGCGCTACATTCCTGCTAGTTCACAAATCTTTGCATCAAAATAAGGTTCTTCTTCACCTGAATTAAGTGCATTAAATATAAAGTTATTGCTCTTCTACTCTGGACTGCAGCCGTAACGTTCAGGAACGTTTTTCACATGCTGCTGCAGGGTGAGAGCTCTCCAAACAGTGGAGCAAAACACATCTGGATCGCCCCCTGGTGGCCGGCTGTTAGCTTAAGAAGCACTTGATTTGATATGCAGAGGAGCTTTCCTCATCATTTTAAAACGTCAATATCGCAGTTGATCATGTTAATTTAATTATGGAAAAGCTAAAAGCATGATTGATTTACGATGGATTAGTTGTGCAGCACCACTTCCCTGCTTCTACCAATCATTCCAACCACTTCCCTCACTCAGCTGTCAATGAGAAATAGGAACTGAAAGGTTAAAAGACGCCGTGGCGTCAACAATTAGTACATTAAAGAAATAAAGTGGCTGCATTTGTTATCCTTGGTTTAAATGCATTGATACGTAATAAGATGTTCTCAGGGGTTACAGAAAGAAGTTCCACTTTCATTACAGTTTTACACCACAAGGTGGTGCTAAAGAAACAGCTGTCCGATGCTTCCAAAGACAAAATGAGATCAGCTAAAGAGAAAAGTCTGCAGGTAAGTACTGAAGTGTTCCCCTCCATCACTGTGCCATGTTCTGTTAATAAGCTGCTATGACAGACAAGACATCACATGCACTGAGAGAGAGATACCTACTGTTTATTAAAGAAGTACGGTTGTGTTCCCAGCCGCTGGGAGAGAGCCTGGCAGCACTGACTCACATCCTCATAAACCTGAAACACATCAGAGGACAGACGGGTTTTTATTTATGTCAACATATTCTATCAAATCATAAATAATAGCATGAGAACCATCGGTGTCAGGTGGTGGCCAACCTGCTCCAGGGTTTTCCCTCCCCAGCCGACGGCGTTCATCTTCCTGCGAACCTCCCACTGCTTCTGATAGGCGAGGATGTTACTGAGAGGCCACGAGTAAGGACTGCTGTATCTGGGGCGGGAGATCTACACAAAACACACACACACACACACACACACACACACACACACACACACACACACACACACACACACACACACACACACACACACACACACGTGATTAGAAGGAAATGAATAGTCACTTTCAAATCTTTTTTTTCTTTCAATCTAAAGATGAACATACACACCTCGGCAGCCGTAGCGTCGTCACACCACTGGATGTACAGCTGTAGGGACCAGACCAGAAATGGAAGATATTATCTAAAAATACTGATCGGTACATTGTTTCAGCTGTGCGTTTAGATGCCTGACAGAGTGTGTGTGTGTGTGTGTGTACCTCAGCAGTAAGCAGCATGTTGTTGACCAGCTCCATGTAGGCTTTCATTTCAGCTCTCTGAACATCCTCTAAGCCGTCACTCAGAGAATTACCCTGAGAACACAAAACACACACGTACACTTATTTACTAACAAATAAAACAAGAAAAATAAAGAAACAAGTAATCTCCCAACATGAGGAATATGCCGAGAAAACGACATCAACGAAATGTTCAGGTGATAAAAAGTCTCAACATGTCTCTGGTTGTAATAACTTATAACTTTGACGTAGTGTTACACACCTTAGCTTTAGTGAACTGCACTATTGGCCCGAGTTCTGACACCACCTGGTTCCCTACGTGGATGAAGGGAATCTTCCCTACAGAGAGACACAAAAGTGTAATGTAGGTTACAATGCACAGCCAATAAGAACAAAATAAGCTTAACAATGTAGATAACTGAATTTGAAAATGTGACGATAGCAATACAAAGTTATTATAGGCTTCACAGCATGCGGTTTAATTCCCGTCTGCAGCAGCATGTGTACTAACCAGAAGGTGACATGTATTCAGCATTTGCTCTGCAAACCACCTGCACTGGCAGACCGCACATCCTGAGGTAGGTCTGCACGGGAGGGAAACAGGACAGAGACGATTAGTGCAGGAGCAAAAAGCGTCGATGGTCCAGTCACCTTTTTATGTCACCTATCAAATAACATACATATCACGCCTGCTTATATATATATTTGTTGAGGACAAACCAACCTGAACAGCAAGAGATGAGGCGCAGTCTGACAGCAGAATCTGATCCTCTGTAAAAAAAAAGAAATATATATAAAATGTAATGTAAACAACTACACTAATATCCATACCTCTGTAGCAGAAAGTCATATTGTTTCTCCATTTCACTCACCCTTCAGCGGTTGGTACAAGGTGGCAGATTCAGGCCAAGGCTCAGCAGCTGTCAGTGTAAAAAACACACAAATATAAAGTGATAAGTTAGCTTATCAAAGTGGAATAGTTACTTCTGATGAGTTAACTGTTCATTAATCATTTCATTTTATTTATTTCACTAAACATCTCAGCAACAATTCAGGAGGTTTCACATCAATACCAGGAGTGTATAAAAGGTAAAAAAAAAAAAAAGTGTAGGTGAAGTGTAGGTACATTTCATTTAATTCCTTACAACCAACGTAAAATCCAAGATAGCGCATAGCTTCTTCCCTCCCCAAAAAGGAGTCGTGCTCTGCAGCACTGGCGCTCACTACTGCCGCTGATGGCTGTAAGTTATATTACAACACCGCTACGGCTCCACGTCATTATTGTAGCAGTATAGCTTCCGACCACCAGAGGCAGCACCGAGCGGAAGAGTGGCGCGAGCAGCACTCCGAGGTTGAACGAGAGGAAGACGTTATTCGCCATCTTGGATCTTACGATGGCGGTTTACGTCACCATTGATTAGTCGCTCTTCATTAGGGTAAAGTCGTGTTTTTGTAATTCGGATCCACCTGAACTGTTGCTGCTTGAATTTACTCTTTGCTTGGGTTTGTATTTTAATATTAATGTGATAAACACCTTTATTAGCATTATAAAACATAACATATTTGCGACACTTAGCTAGCCATTTGGGACACCTAGCTTGTGCGACAGTGCTATATGAGAGCTAGGCTAACCATCAAGCTAGTCTGTGCTACCGTTACACTAATAGAGTGGACCGGCACCGTCATCGTTACAGTTATAATTTAACAGTCCTGCTACGTTAAACGATAATGGCCACTCATGTTTTAACCACTGCTAGGAAAGTGCTACAAGGCTGTAAACGTTAGCTGATGTTAGCTGGCTAAAGGTAGCTTATTAGACAATAATAGAAGCACTGGGCAAAGTCAACACATTACCTGCCATCTGCGACACGAAAGCCTCTGCCGCAAGAGACATTGTGATGCTGTAATGTCCTTTATTGCTAAATAATAATTATAGTTAAAGATGAGGTCAAATCCACTGCATGCAAGTGTAAGGGCAAGTGCTTGTTCTGCAGTCACAGACTGGTCCGCCTGCGATTACGGTCCCGAGGAGGAAACGTAACTCAGATTGTTTAGTTCCGCTTTACGTTTGAGCTGGACCGTTTCCACTGTCACTGTGTGTATGATTCTCTGGCATAGCAAGATATACTTCTATATCATATTAACAAGTATCTACAGTCTTCGGTGTGGTTACAATGTATACAGGTGGACAAACACATTTAAATAAAACAATCCATAATAGAGTTTAATACAATGCCAGAGCGAATGTTAGCCTTAAAACGGTCAAATATTTAAACCAGTTTGACACAGTCTCAACTGGCCATTGTAAGCTTTGCCAACAGTGTGTGAATGGCTGGTTTGTTTGTATAATTATGCAAGGGTGTTTATTTTATTATCATGCCCTGACACTAATTGAATTAATGTTAATCAAATGTCATCCTACGTTTTCTGTTATCCTGTGAACTGTGTAACTCATCACAAGCATTGCCTTATAGGTTGTTTTACCTCATCACTCAACATTTCTACGTGATGTTCTGATCCGGTGTGTGTATTTCTCTTGCAGGCTGCAGTACTCCGCGCAACCAGCCGGGGTCGTTCCTGCTTCACCACAGTCAGTCTTCAGAACGGCAGGTTGGTGCGATATACAGCAGCCTTCATGCATAACGTCCACTAAGCACAAACACACACAACTCGTGCATCACACAATATGATTATAATACAAAGAGTGTAATGCACAGTATACAATCAATCAGACAGTATATGCTGTTTTGTTTCAATTATATTCAGACGAAATAGCATATTTACCCGCAGTCCCCAAGTTTATTTGTATTATTTTGAATAAAATGTCCATATTTTAATGAGCATACACGTTTTTATGTTCCTGGTAACTTAAAAAAAAAAGACTTTGACAAAGTATATAATCATCCAAGTTACACAACATTTGATCTGTGTAAATGTGGTTTACTGCATTTCCTGCTGCAGAATAAAGCCCATAAAGTATCCACCAGTGCTCTGTGGCAACTGTCTCCAATGTTAGACCTTTTTAGCGTTTCCTTTCCTGAGTGAGTATTGGCTGGAGGCATCTCCAGCATGTGATAGATATTCCATGTTTCTTTGTGTCACCCCTCGTTGTGCCTTCCCTGTACATTTAACCGCGTCTCGACCGGATGGGACCAATTAATGTCTCTCAGCACTCATTTCCCTCACATTCCACCAAACGCACACACACACACACACACACCGTATCTTTCACCTTAAGTAGCCCTGCGCTGTGCGTAAATAATGCGTAAAAGACGCATGAGACTCTGATTTTCTTTAAACATAAAGAGACGCTGATCGACTATAGTTGTGCTACAATATATGTCCACCATGTATAAAGCCTATACTCATTTTAGGCTCCTATATATCTGCCTTGGCTTAAAGCAGACTGTCGCTCGAATGATTAAACGTTAAGGATCGCCGTTTATCCCCGTAGCACATTTCCAATCCTCCCACGGGAGGAAATCCTCACATTTAGAAAGCTTCAGTTGAGACATCACGGACTAGATATTTGTCTTGGCTCACCTCAAGTGGCTTCACGATCTGTTCAATTATGAGCGTAACAAAGATCGTCTATAACGCATCGCTCAGTTAAAGTGTCGAAAGGCGATATGTCTTTGATTTCCCCAAATATGCCGATGATTATGAAGTCTATGTTGACATTACAAATAGATTGTTATCATCCATAGCGGTTTGATTCTTTGTTCAAAGATGAATATTGTGAATTTTTCTTACATTCTTAAAACATGTTGGGGGTAATGTCTACGTCACTTCCGCTGACCCTCTGTCACAATCCCCGTAATACGGTCTCAACTGTGTGTGTGTGTGTGTGTGTGTGTGTGTGTGTGTGTGTGTGTGTGTGCGTGTGCGTGTGCGTGTGTGTGTGTGTAATTGAAAGAGGGATGAGAAGCAGTTTTACAGTTTTAAACTTTTTAATTATTTTTTCTTTTTATCATCGAAGTATTTTATCAAAACATTTCCACATATAAAAAATCTTGCACGAAGATATTTTCTTCGTTTTTTTCAAAGATAAACATACAAAAAAAAGAACAGATGTTTGCTACAAATAATAAAATATGCTTCTAAATAATACAAATAAAAAATAAGTACTGGTGTATGGCTATAATAAAATTCAATAGCATATTGAACTGGAATCAAAGACAGAACATATTCTTTGAAAATGCAACATATACTGTTGTTTCAGAGAGGAATATGTCAAACCTCTCGATGCTGAATCAAACAACAAACGTTTCACAAAGGGATGTTCGTTAAAACCCTGTAACCCTGAGAAAACACGTTGGATTTACAGTCAGCGTCGTCCATTCAAAACCTCTACCTCCAATTTGGCTGTTTTATAAATTCTATATTTATTTCCCCGTACTTTTCCGAAAGTTCATTCATCTTTGGAGATTAAAAAAACTAAATCTGCACGTTATGGCTACTCGTCCTACTAAATATGCATTGTTTTCGGAGGCTCCTCTGTACAAAATAAAAACATTATTGGTTCAACTGTTCTTCAGCCACAAAGCCAATCCTCCAGTCCGGTCTCCTGTTTATTATTTTGCCCCTTTTTTAAGCGCCAGTTTGTGTGAAACAACGTTTTGGTAATGTGCATATTCATAAGTTATTTTTAGGTAGCTATTATAAAACCCTGTATTATGTTTACCCTGTAGAAATAAAAACCCTGTTTTCTCCAAGAGACACACTCTCCCCAACCAATAGGCACCACGCGCCTTTAATGTCTGATGTCTAGCAATTCCCTAATTTCTCCAGAGAGATGTCAGACCGTCTACCTTGAGGTTTCCTTAAATGTAAGACTCAAAACGTTTAGTAATGAATTAAATATCAGAGTGGAGTTGGATGAAACCTCTACACAACAGAAATATTTAAAAACAAAGTAAAAGTTAAGCTATAAGTCAAAATACATAAGCGAATGTATAAGTCCTTATTTAGGACCTGTAATGTAAAGCCTGTAATGTTTAAAGCATGTTTAGAATAGTTTCGGTCACCCTGGATCAACTTAGCACCATCAGTTTTGGAGAGTGAAGGTGCCAACATGGCGGCCTCTGACAGCAGACCTCCGCTTGTGTTTTTCAGACGGTTATCACCGCCTTCACGCTGCTGCTGCCGCTGCCGCCGCTGCTGTTGTTGTTATTGCTGTCCGTCGCTTTCTTGTTTTTGCTCCTTCCTTTGGTGTTCGGCAGCTTGTTGTCCTTCTTCCAGCGCATGCGCCGGTTCTGGAACCACACCTTCACCTGCCGCTCGGACAGGCAGAGCGCGTGGGCGACCTCGACGCGGCGGCGGCGCGTGAGGTAGCGGCTGAAGTGGAACTCCTTCTCGAGCTCCAGAACCTGCGGGCGCGTGTAGGCCGTCCGTAGTCGCTTTGGTTCCGGGCCCAGGTGGTTCGGATTCACTGTAAAAAAGAACATAATAATAAATAAATTCAGGGACAGAATTGAAGGGAGATCTTTTATTTTATTTATTTACATTTTATTTTATTTTGTTTCACTCATATCTTTTTTCAGTAGCTTACAATTTAAATTAAGCTAAATAATTTAACAGAAATAAAATTGAGTTAGCCTGCAGACTAGCATTTCAAAATAGTAAATAACTGTTATGCATGTTGTCATTTTAAATGTGAATCTGTATTTGTGGTTGACCAGGAAGAGGTCCATGCTATTTCAACTTTCTTTTTAACTTGCAGCTTTTTGTTCATCTGCAACGTTGCACACCAGAGACACGCATGCACACACACACACACATATGCACACACATGCACACACACACACATGCACAAACGTGCGCTTTGGCAGGGCCATAAAACTTTATAGGGGTTGTAATTCTTCCTGACCCTCACTGAGATCATAAATAACTCGACAACAAAAAACGGTGCTCACAAATGGACAAAACA
Source organism: Pholis gunnellus (assembly GCF_910591455.1). Taxonomy (NCBI): domain Eukaryota; kingdom Metazoa; phylum Chordata; class Actinopteri; order Perciformes; family Pholidae; genus Pholis; species Pholis gunnellus. Next base: position 22,995,551 of record NC_136538.1, read on the forward strand.
CTAGCAAGGGAGAGTGAGAGAGAGAGCCTGGCAGACAAACATAAAAACATAAACATGGGAATCAGGAAAACTGAAATGATGCAGAAATCAAATTAAGAGAGAATTGGAGATCTAAAAAGAGAGAGATGGAAATCCTCAGGCTGTCTCACCATGAGCGATGTGCACTTTCTTCATCCACGGGTAGACAACAATAGGCGGCTTGTCCTTTCCCTGGCAGGCCATTTTCCTCTGCACCTGAGCGGGCTTTGCACAGGTCATCCAAGCCTGGCACTGCAGGTCAGCCACGGGGAACCTCGACTCTTTCCCGGTGGCATCCGTCTCTCTGTAGCTGCGGAAGGGCGCAGCCTGGTGCTGCGAGTGGTCCTCTCCATCCTCCCGGCGGTGCCCCTGCGAAGAGTGGTAGCCGGTTTGTTGTGGTGTGTATGGAGGTGGAGGGGGCTGCACGGGCTGATAGCCCCCTACATAACTACCACTGTCCTGGGGGCTGTTGTAATACCCCCCTTGGTCACTAAAATTACTGTAATCTTCTTCACAAGGCGGGAACTGCGGCTCAGCATATTTACAGCTCACCACGTAGGACTCCATGATTGATTTATAGCGAGGCTGGTAGGAGAATACTAATTTTTCTTTCTCTCCCCTCTCTCTGTCTCTTTTTCCCCCTCTGGCATCAAGCCATCCTGCGGCTGTCAAATAGACGGACGGCCGCGCGGGCCACGTGACCCTGCGGCCAGCCAATGAGAGAGGCCACTTCGGGTTGTTTATGTCAGACGTAATGGGATAATTTGAAATGGGGGCTGAATGTTCATTATAGGACTAATGAACTTTTGTTGGCAGGGGGGGAATGGTTAAGAATAGATGTTTGTGGACTTAACGTTAGGAATCATTTGCCATGAAGAGTAATTATTTATCTATCTTATTTATCTTTCTATCCATCTATCTTTTTATCTATCCATCTATCCATCCATCCATCTATCCATCTCTAATTGTCCCCTCCCCACCCCCTCCCACACACAGCACCTATTGAAAACGCAGGCGGACTGTAGATTTATGACTTTTAGCTGAATGACTTTTACCCCCACACAGATGGCCGGAGCTGAAAAATTAATCTCGCCCATATTGAGGGACCCGCGCGGGGCCATATTTGGCCTTGTGGCGAGTCAAAAGGATGGACAACAAAACATGGCCGGTCAGAAAGGGGCCTCCAATAAGAGAATGAGATAAAAGGTTCCCAGACAGTGACTAGTAGCTGGCTTTGTTAAGCCGGGGGGTCAGCCCGAGGTGTCCCGTTCACCACCACCACCGCGGCTTTTAAATGCATTGCTTGGCTTTAAAAAAATGATGCGAAAGCCAGCTGAACGAGAAAAAATGCGACAGGGCTGAGAAATGAAAGCGAATTACGCGGAATCTCAAATCGAAAAAACGTGAAAGAGATAAGTGAGAATATGCTAAATTAAAGCCCTCACACGGAGAGAAAAGGTCATATGATGAGGGGGGGGGGGGGGGGGGGGGCTTGTATTCGTGCAACTCATGCGTGAATATCTTTCACTATAAATGACACAAAATGATGAAAAATCATGTTTGCACCATAAATCCGTGTTTTATCCTTCAGGGTCTCAGGAGGATTTCTTCTTTGGCTGCAGCAGCAGCTGCTCCTTAGGGATGGAGGTCTGATGCTGCAGCCAAAAAGCTCTTAATAATAAGTGCTGCGATGTGCTATTACTTCTGCCTAATATACCCTGTAATACTCTAATAAAGAGCGCAGGGAGAAAATGATTTGGCTTGGCTGAGGCATTAAAGCAGCTCATGCGCAGGGTGAGTCTGAGTCATTTGTTAGCTATTAATGGAATGACTTATAAGCAGATAAATGTCACATTTCTCTTTCTGATTCATAGGAGGTGGTGGAATAGCATCTAAGCACACAGACAAAGAGCTTTTTTTAAACATGAAAACAACATCTGAATGAGTCCTTGGTCCTCTTAAATAACTTCCACTGAGATGCCTTTGAGCAAAGCACTTATACGCCACACTTTGCAACAGGAAGTGTTAGTAAAAGCTTTATTTTTCATTTCACAGGAGGACTTTCAGGCTTTTTTTCAGTTTATGTATTATTTAAAGCTTCCATATCTGACATTTGGCAACATTTAGACAAGATAAAGCAACACTGTTACATTATATATCATCTTTACACATTATCATACTGAACATGGACATCCAACTAGTATTTCTTTGCACTATTTGACAACTTACAGAACACTTGTATACAAACATTTCATTTCTTATTTTATTATTGGGCATTGATGCTTTTTATATATATATATTTATATAATATTCATATAGTTCACTTCTTCTGTAGCAGTCCTTTATCTGTCCAGCTTGGTTGTCCTTTTGTTTCTAAAGCTGCTATTTCTTACTCCATCAAGACAGATGCAAAGACTGGAGTCCAATTGCTTGTTTGTGCAGGAATACTAAAGATGAGATTCTGATTCTGAATTACTGTGAACTGTCCAGACAAAAATGGACGAGCAAATGCCAACAAATTAAATGTATTTATTGTGGTGAAAACTGGAAAGGCAACTTTGGATTTGAGGTGTGTCAGTTGGTGCCATCAGTAGTGTGAATGTGGAACAAAAAGCTAAATGAGGAGTGACAAAATGCTTTGAGGAAGCTGCAGGAGGCCCGTCATCGAGGCGGCGAGCCATGCTGCGTTTAAGCCCATTGCTACTGCAACCAAATTGATGTCTTAATCAAGGCTCAAGTGAGAGGCTGCCAGGGAATTAGACCCACGCAGTAATTACATCTCTGCACTTGCAAACCGTCCTGCTCAATTTCAGATTGGATGCAAACAGCAAAGGCATGACATGACAACCGGTAGCCTGGGAGGAAAGCTTGAGTTGTGGAGTGTGAAAGAGAGCAGGACTATAAAGCCCTGTTAGCGGTCACCAGATTTTTAGGTTTTGATGGATGGTTAGTCATCGCCCATAGACTCCCCTAGAACCCAATCTGTGACTGAGGCAGCTCCACACACATTCGGTTCTACAGGGTATATATAGGCGAAGGTTCACTTCACGACCGGCTGCTGATGACTTCTTCTTGTTCGCTGACAGAGATTTACACTCATGTTGTTTTTTCTTCTTTTATTTGACATGACTCACTGTTCACCCCTTCATTTTTTATTTTTAAAAGATGTGCGTTTTTCCACTGCTCAACACGCGCTGCGTTGGTGTCATTGTGTAATTTATTGAGACCATTAATGGTGCTGGTAGCATGTAGCTATTTGACATGAATAAATCATTATGGACACACCACATTTATTCTGATATATAAGTGTAATTACTGTAAGCAAGCAAGTTATCTGCAGGACTGGCAGCCTCTATTGTGAACTGTGGATAATGAGTTTAAATATCTGCATGAAATCTGTCTTGCAGCTCGGTGAGGGAGAGATTTACAGAATGAAATAGAAGAAGTGGCTTCACTTCCACTGGAAAGTAGTCGATTAGTCGAGTAATCTGTCCTTTTGGTCGAAACCGACTGATTTCTTCAGTTGAGTTTAGACGTTTTTTCCTGCGGAATGACTTATTTCTGTATATTCATGAGTACATCTCATTTCTTTGTGGAGAAACTCGAGTTTTACAGATGTATCGCTCAAATCAACTCATCGATAAGTCGACAAAATCACGAGTGTTAGTCGACTGAGAATTTCGTTGGTGGAGGAAAGTCCTAAAAGTTGTTGATAATGGCACATGATGGAACAAGCGAAAGGCCAATGAAAGAATACCTGTAATAAACACCATTACCAGTCCCAGCCACAGTGACACTTGTTTGTAGTTGTTAAACTATATTCTGAAATACTCTCCATCATAATGCATCATTCAGAAGAACTTCTAATAGCTACCTATAGCTATGTCACTGAGGTAGGCCTTGATACGCTCATACTGGATTGGATAAAGTGCCGTGAGTATAAATAGAATGTAACAACAGAGGAAATGATTTGCTTCCATAGAGGAGAAACATATAAGAGGCCTCAGTTTGCTTGAACAAGCCTTCTATATATTTTTATATTAAACACAAGGCCACAGCAGTTGGTCAACCCACCAACTTCACCAGCCAGTCAGGTTTTTGAGGATGCAATAATGACAGCTGCTTCATGCCCAAAGTTTTCCCAACAAGCCACCAGCTCGTTTACAAGCAGCACAAACGTGACTATGCAGCGTTTGGAGACGTGATGTCCGTGATGGCCGTGATGGCCGTGATGGCGAATTTCTGAACTTGGCCTGCACTTCAGATCGGACTCGTATGAAGATTACGATGCTTTGGAAGAACACGGCCCTGAGGGGCAAGTCTGAGTTTCTCATTTAGATGCTGCCGCAGAGCATTTATGATGCCCCCCCCCCCCCCCCCCCCCCCCCCCTCCCTCCTGGCCCCTATAGGTGTTTATTATTCAACGTCTGTCGTCTGCCAGTGGAACCACCGAGGGTTTAAACTATAATCTGGCAATCTGCAATGAAAGACAATTTTACCGATATGACTGATATCATTAGTGTTGTCTCTTTGTACACTGTGCACATATTGAATAAAGGGTAAAATATAGTATGTATTGATTTTTATCCCACTCTATTTATCAATGCCAAGGCTGAAGGCAATAATATCATATCTCATCTTCTTCTCTCACACCTCATGACTTTATTCACACACACTGATATATATTATCACTAACATCTCTGACATTTACTTACTTGTGCTGCACATGTGTGTGTTTACTGTATGTTTCTGGGGCTCGATGCCATGAGGGATTGTCTGTTTCCAGCTCTGGCCTCGGGCGATTCTCTGAGCTCTGGCGTGGTCTCATTTCTGCTGTTTACATTTACTAAATTCCCATGGCGGTCCCGGATGAGGGGCTGGTGAAAAACCCCTAAACCGTTTGTTGCTCAAAGCTGCAGTTGGTTGGAGTTAGAGGGAGCAAGCTAAACTTTATGTAAAGCAAGATTTAGTTTTGTGAAAGGTATAAACACAAAGAGAGCTAAACATTGATTCTCTGCGTATTTGAATGGGTTGAGTTGAGTAATGAAAGTAGAGAGCACATATCTGCAGATGAAAAGTGGTGAAGGATCTATTCAGTCCAGGACTATTAATCCATGCCTCCACTAAAAAAAAGACTTTGACCTAAAACTTTCATTTTTCACAATGACTCCAGCCTCCACCGCTCCTGCTGAATAGGCGTTTGAATACAGGAATCATTAGCTTACACCTTTTCAAAGCTCTGAACTTTGGCGGACTCCTTTTTAGATGCAACAACAACAACGTTTTGGGTTTTTTTCTTCTTCTTTTTTTTTTTTGTAAAGAGCATTCTTCTTTAAGAATGTAACCTAGCTGCCGTCGGGTCGCGAGAGGGTCAATCAGAATCGTTGACCGCAGGTTCACCGTTTCATTAGTCCTCGCGCTGGACAGGGCCGGGCAGGGGCTCGCGCTGGGGACCATCCAGAGTTCACGCGGCCTGCGGGAGTCGCGAGCCCATTGTGTGTCTCCCCCCCCCCCTGGTCTCTCCCTCTCATGCCTGCGTGGATTATCGTTGTGCAAAGGCAGCTTGAAATTAAAGTGTTAAAATGTGAGAAAATTGCCATTTTTATATTAAAAAGGTTTCTTTGGAACAGAATTTGATTGATTATTTTTCTGCTACATCGTTAACTGATTTTTCCTGAAGCTGCCGTTTAATCATCCATTTTCAATTATCGGTAACGTATTGATTACCGTCAGCTCCTGGGCTGTAAATCATGTTATTTAAGCTGAATCCGCTGTTTTTACTTTATATACTCTTTATAACATAATGCTGCATACACACCTCCCAGTTATTATTCCAACAGGCCATTTAACCACAACCAGCTCATGTAAAGCAGCTTTTAAACTGCATTTTAGACAAACTCTCGTATAAACTGCCTCTCGTCCCGAGCTGCGACATAAAGCCATTCAGATGTGGCTTTTCTTTCTTTGGGGTCGTTTCACTTTTTCATCTTAGACAGGCTGACCGCCGGCTCACCCCTCCGCCCCCAGCCCGCTGCCGGGTCAAAGCCGAGCTGAGAGCCGCTTCAACCCGGTTTAGACATTAACTGCGACCTCCAGCCCTCCAGATCGACGCGCACCGTCTCGTGCTGACCGAGCGCGAGTGAGCAGAAGCCGCGGACGACGATTAAATCATCGTTGACCGCGTTGTGTTTGTGTAGATTACAAAATGAATCGTTGTGACGAGACATGTACGCAAAGAAATATGTTTGCAAATGAATCAAATCAATGGCGCTGAAATTAAAAGGAATTTAGTCAAATCACATCACCGACAATTATGGTATTTAGAAAGGAAAAAAGCATTCCCATAATGCCCAAATAGTTTAGCTGCTGCTGTTTCCATTCTTCCTGATTCCAATTTAAAAGTTACACAAGAATGTGGCTACAGGTTTTGTTTTTTATCTTGGTCATGTTTTCTGAGTAGCAGCTGCATTTTGTGTAATTGCATAATTACATTAAATTATACTTGAATACACTGATGATGACGAATACAATTAAAATAATAGTTTAACAATGTGTAGGCTTTTTATTTCGCCTAGTTTCCACAAAATAATAATGAAAAGAGAGACCAGGCCTGTCCCAAATATAGCGATAGCTGCATGTTTGTTATCGTGAATCAATCTGTTGGATGTCTGTAGATCTAAGAGTCTGCAGCAGTTAACAGGGCTGCTAAATGTTTTCTAAATACATTAGATAGCCTTAATATTAAAATTAATAGAAAATACCAATCATCCCGAGGCAATTTACGTTTGTGCACACTCCGATGAAATGAAGTCAAATATTTGCCAGCCTCTTAGGAAATCACTGCACCAAAAGTCTCGTCCAGCCCTGACCATTATTTGATTAAATGTGATTTAAAGAGATTAATGTCGCTGTTGTTGTATTTGTCCCCAGCTGTGCCTCTAATCCAAATGTTCCCCTTGTCATAAACTGCTGCTATGTATACCGTCGTCTTCTCGCTCCTGTTTATGGCCTCCAGAGGAGCGAGGCTTGGTGTGAGCACAGATAGCCGTCCAGTTTTAAACATCTCATAGCTCCTGATAACTCAAACAAACACACACACACACACACACACACACACACACACACACACACACACACACACACACACACACACACACACACACACACACACACACACACACACACACACGAGCAGGAAATCATTCTGCACGTTGGTCTTCAGGTTATTTGCTAAAATTACTAAAGTAAAAACTAGCAAAATCTGCAAATCAGCAAAATCTGTGCTTTCTGATACAACAGCCTTCATTTCAATGTTGATTAATAACCATTTAGCCTTATTTAAAAATATTATTTTCTCGTCCCTAAATGGGATATTATGATGTCAAAATCCTGAACCTGATAATCCTCAACATGTGGAATATTGTTTAGCCACTTCAGAAATAAAAGTACAAACTGTACGCCCACTAAAGAACACACATGCTGCGGGAAAAGGCACACAGGCACACACACACTCACTCACACACACACACACACACACACACACACACACACACACACACGCCCACACACACACACATACACACACACACTGTGTTTCATGGTCTTCTTACGAAATATAAAACACAGACGTCTTTGTTAACTATGAAAAAATAGAATAAACAAAGAATCACGTGGAACTGATATTTGGCATCACTCTCTTCTCTGCACTGACAACAATATTACACTGAAGTCCTTGAATTTATTTGATATAAAAAGGGAAATAACAAATATTGAAACGTATAATTGAAAACTGAATGTTTTATATTTTTTAGGATCTTATAATAACACTAAAATGATTTAATCCCCGGAGTTTTATTATGATGTAGCAGCATTTTTAAATAAATATGATTTGATTTAAAAAAACAACTTAACTAAATATCTAATGTCTTACCACTGAAACACGCCGTGAAAAGTGAATGAATTTGAAGTCCGATTGTCCGGCAGAATGTGAGCCTTTCAGCCCAAACTAACGTCTTCTAATAATTACATTATATGTTGGACTACAGGTGGATCTGGTCCCCTTCACTCACGTAAACAAGGGCCTTTAGGAGCTCCCCCCCAAAAAAAACCTCCACCTCCATCTGCCCCCCTTATCCTTACAGTCATAACTTGATTTCTGTGCCAAATATGAAAACAAGACGCACTTACTGTTCCGTTCTAATCTCGCGTTATTACGCAGAGGCTCTTTACTGTAAAATCCCGTCGGAGTGGATCGAAGCTGATTATTGGAGCCGTCTCCGGTGTTTCTCTCTGCGACACAAAGAGCATTCTGTTGATTTCGGACAAATATCGGCTTCCAATCCCATCTGGCCGCCTGTCGGCTATTCTCTCTGAGTTATATTTTGGGGCTTGTCAAACCGCCGGCAATAAAACACACTTTATTACCGTCACGTGCTCCGTTTTTTTTTTTCCTTTTTTTTTTTGCTGCTCCCACGCGGGTTCATAAATTATTAGTCCCTGCACCGAGAACCACTTTATTCGATAATGGCGCCAAAGAAAAAACCCGCTTTAATCTTTGGGGGTTTTGTGCTGTTAAGAGATTAGAAGATAATGCGTTTTGTGGTCATTTTAATTCACACAGAGGGGTTGCAATGCATTTCATTCCTATTTTCATCTCTATTTATATAGCTTCTTTTTGAATACGGGTTTTTCTTTTTGTGAAGATGCCTAAGAAAACGAGTTTTCTTTGTGTGTGTGTTTAATTTAAATATTGCCCCCCTTTGATACAATTAATGCTTTTGGTTGTAATGATAATTGAAGGCAACACATGCCGCTTAAAGAAATTGTGTTCGACTTGTGTGACCGGTGTAAAATCCGTGCGTAAACATTGTATATCGTGTGCGTAAAAACGGAGAGTCTGCATGCCGTCACCCTGTTGAGACCCCCGTGCGGGTTTTTCACTGCGGTCCTTTCCTCCAAAACTAGCAGAGACTAAACGCAGTTCGCATTTTTCCGGATGTTTCTGGAATGTTGTTTCGAGCGTTTGTTTCCTGCTTTGATTTCCGTAAATGGGGAGCCATAAAACCATAAACTGGCTCTGTGAAAACAGATGGGTGTGTGTGTGTGTGTGTGTGTGTGTCCTCGTCAGCTCTGCGGCTGCTTTAGTGTCAAAACAACCAAAAGTTAGGCCTACATGTAGGACATCTTCATTAGAAAATACACCTATTTAAATCACTTTACGATAAGAAGCACAGTAATAATAATATAATAATAATATGTAAATAATAATTATTTGGTTTGATTAAGGCACATACACATACAGAAAAATAACACTTGTATTTCACATATATATATATATATATATATATATATATGTGCAGCAAAAAGAAAAACAGTATTTCTTTCTCTTTTTTCAATCAGGTTTTAGTTTTGATTTATTCTTTTTGTAAAGACATGTTGGAGTATATCTCCAAAATGTTCGGCAACCGTATAGCAGTTATTTATATTATTAATAACGCACATTGAACCGTCTCCAGTGTAAAAGACGTTCAATGCTCAAGAAGCGTCCGTTTACTTTATCTTTCTCCTTTTAATTAACAAAGTGTAGCCACTTGGATCTGTGATTTATAGCGCCTTGGCTTGGCGTCCTGCCGAATAACGCCTCCTAGCAGCTGCGGCATAAAACCACGTACCGGACCGGACCATTTCGCCCTGTTCGAGGTGCATTCAAGGCAACTGGGAGAAGAGAATCTTCATGACCCCCTTAAGCTAAATGATGGTGGCGTTACAGTAGTGCGCACCGGAGCTGATGAAGCTAGAATACTGATGCTGTGTGGACAACATGTCAGACTTGAACCTGTAGCGCCCTCTGGTGTTAAAACAGACAAACTACAGACCAGCTGGGGCCCCTGCAGCAGACGCAGCAGCAGATCTGCAGTCACATCTAAAGATGTTTTATTCATTATTAGGATTTTGTTAAAGGACATGATTATGAGGAGCTTTCATCGGTTATTTTTCTTTATTGATCCATAGTATTGGAATTAATTAGCTTCTTGCTGATCTGCGTTAAAAATCAAAATAAGTCTGCAGCTTTGAGAGAAGGTTTGTCTTTTTGAGTGAATCCCCATATGCACACTCCACCTATTTCCTTACGGCTATCGCCTCCTGGTGGCTAATAATAGCAATGGCATTATTTGCCTAAAATACATACAAAAATTAAAAGAACAAATAAAAAAATAGGATGCAATCACCTGAATGTCCATCAACAGTTTATCCAAAGTACCACTCCATGTTCAAAGCCACACAATCAAAATGGAACCATGCAACACAACATACTTATTATATCTCTGTATATTTGTAATAATCTTTGTGTTTAATCCAAAAGAGAATTCGTTCACTATGTTGAAACAGGCTGTCAGTCAATCATTGTTGATAAAATAACTAAGTGGCTTTTGTTTTTTATTTGCTTATATCTTCTTTTATTATTTTGTTACCTGTATCAGATGCTGAAGGCCAACTGCTTCACTTTACTGCTGAAGCTGTGCGAGTCCTGATAAAGAACAAGAAACATGATCAGTGAAATGCATAAGAAAGAGCTTCCTTAAATGTGAAACGTCTGCGGATAAACGTCAGTAACAGATGATCAGCATCCATTCTCTGGGTTTGCTGTCGTAGAAATAGTGAAATCAGTCTCTGGGGACAAACCTGCAGGTCGAGTTCTTCTTTGTAAATGTGCGGCTGCATCTGAAATCTTTTGCAGCATCCTGCAGGGATGGAGAGAGAAGAACATGTTCTATAATTTACTGACATAAAATCACAAACTGGTCTCTGTAGGTTTCTGCCTCTCGCTGTCTGTCTGCCTCTTTAATTTAATGTTTGTCTCCACTCTCTGCGTCACTGTCTCCTTTTGTCTCTTTGTTTCTCTCTCACACACACATGGACACATAAACGCACACACACACACACACACACTCTCCCTGCTGCATTGCAGTAGGTTGTAAATTCTGAGTGCCAGCTGAGCTTGACTGAGCAGCACCAGTGAAATACTGTCTTTGTTTCTCTCTATCTTTCACACCCCGCCTGCTGCACTCGTGAAGAAAAAGAGAAATGTAAAATTCCAAAAAAAGGGAGAAAAATACTGTCTCTTTTGTCTCTCTGACATTCAGGCTGCCCTCATAAAAAGAGCGTGAATGAAAACAAACACAGAGGAAAAGGGTTCCTTCTGCCCATCTGTCCAATAGTTTTATGGAGGAGGAACGAGAAATTCATGTTCTTTCATGAAGGCCTCGAGCTATTTCACAGGAAAGCATTTTGAAGAAAGGGAGAGCGCTAAGATGTTTAAGGGAAACATTTTCTTAGAAGGATGATCCATCGTGGAACCTACAGGCCCCATTTTTATAGTTTTCATTTAGTTTGAAATGGGGAAAAATGAGACTAGTTTCCTTTTTGTTTTTCAGCTGAAGGACACTCATAAAGCCACTTTCTGTGACAAACCATATATCAAAAGATATAACACCTGCATATCTTTGAAGATAGCTAAATACATAAACACAGCTTAAGTGTGTCTTAATGAGGACAGCTCAGGGTCCAGGTCCTCATATCAGCGTCTGCATCCTTAAACCATTTAGATTGGATGTATTCTTCCTGAAGGCTTTCACCATCTGTTAGTTTGTACAGACACATCCTTTAAATTATATATTTGATATACAGTTTCTGCATCTGGACTGATGTAACCAAACGTTATTATGTCACTTAACTATAAAAGAATCATAAAAGGAGCTGCTCCCTCTCGTTTTCCTCTTGCAACCCTTTTAGTCGTTTTACTTTATGGAGCTTTTTGGAAATACAGGAACAGTTCAACAAGAGTCCTTTTTCTTGTGTCTCCAATATGCAATCTATTCATATGTATATATATATATATATATATATATATATATATTTATATAGGAATTATGTTCATATGCAACTAGTTTTAGTTTGATGTGCTGGTGAAAAAGACATTGTGCTAGTGAGTCGACTGTATTATTACAAATTCAAATATTCTGTAATATTTTGCAGTCCATTGTAAAAAAAACAACCTGCTTAAAGCTATATGCAACATCCGGGACATTAAGATCACAACAATCCGCAGCAGCACATTGTTAAGTCTCCACACCCACACACACACATGCATAGAGGAGCAATGATTGGATATCACGGTACCTGAGGTGAGCAGCCTGCTGGACTCCATTTTCCTCCGCAGCATCCTGACACCAACACAACAAAAGCAGAACACCAAATTAAAAAACTCAAAGCATCCAAAAACGGAATGAGTTGAAGATGAATGTGTCCAAAGGAGAGAAAACATGCAGAATAAATCTACCTACGCAGCTTCTTCCGCCCGTTTCTTTTTTCTCTTTCGGTATTAAACGTTATTTTAAATCTGATAAACGTAAACAAGGGACGTTTGTTCTGCACGTTTGCACTTTAAAACGTTACTTTAACGAATAAATGAGACAAATATACATATCAACATTTACCGAGAGATTAAAATTAAACAAGAATGTAGAGAGAAACCGTCCATGGAGGCGCGCAGGTGCCGAGGCGCAGCTCTGGGCTATACCGAGAGCGCGCGCGAGGAGGTTGCCCGTGAGGAGGCTACGCAGTGCGCACGCGCACACATAAACCGATCGCGGCCAATGGCTTGCGGGGTCGTCTCGTAAAAAATGTTTTTATGACCTGAGTGCGTGTAAATTATCGTGCAGACAGAAAAGAGGGAATTTGTGGCATCTGCACTCAGGAGAAAGCTGTGTTTCCACACACACACACACACACACACACACACGCACACACGTGTACTAAAGTGAATCTAAACGCCTCAAGATTTTTTAAAAGGCCTCCGATCCAGTTCGCAGTTTGAATTGGTGACAAAGAAAATAAAAAAATGTTTTTGTGTATGAAATGTAGCCCAAAAAAACTCAAATTAGTGGTAAAAATCTGGAGTGCTTTTCAATGGAGCCCATAAGACATCCAAGCAAAGATAACAATAATGTTTTCATGTTCCGTTTTGAGATTTTTCTCCATTTTTCTTCCATAACATGTCTTCTTTCAGACTAGTAAAAAGAAAACATCCACAATACAAATTTAGGTTTTTATTTTAATTTGTTTATTTGTTAATTCTCTTAAATTCACCAAATGTTACCGTTAGATAATGCCTCATTTGCATATTTAAACACAACATTTCAGAAAACATATAATAATCGTCTTAATGTGAGTGATGAAGTGGTGAAGCTTCATGGTGATATCTATGAGTTCATGTGTTGACCCTCTTCACCTGTAGAGTCTCTAAATGTCTGTAATGAACTAAACGTCTCTTTAGGACGTTTTCTCTAAATGAGTTTGTTCTCAGACTCTGATCCAGAAATCTCCACTTCAGCAGCTCTTACATACACCAAACTTTACACTTTCATTCCTCTCTATGTTCTGAATGTTAACACAGAGGGGTTTGTTCACACAGCATTCACAGACTCATTTATACGACGTTATATTACTAAAAAACATGGAGAAAACTGATTTGTAATGGCTGTTGACGGTATTTTCTGATTTATGGAGTGACACAAATAAACATCCTAAATTCCCTCTTTAAAAACCTTTGACTCTAATATGTCAACAAGATGAAACAAGAATTTTGTCTTTATCCAATGTTCACCTTTCTGTAAATGTATGCAAATTAGCACATAATTAGAAGAACATGCCTCATTTGCATTTTTAAACATAACATATTCAGAAAACTTAATAAAAAAAATTATTAAAAAATAATATAGCCTGAATGTAAATAATCAAACTGGCAGTTTCATGGTGATATGTTAGAACATTTCTTTAAACACCTGCAGTGTCTCCTCTCACATGAAAAAACAGAATCAGGACGCGTTCCATCAGACGTTAAAGTGCATCTCTTCTCTCCTGAAGCCACACTTCCCTCTGCATTTGGCACATTTGGCACCCTGACCAGAGGAAACACGCCCTCCATTTGAATGTCTAAAATACGGCACAATTCTTTCTTCCCGTTCCTGCAGATCATTCTCAGAGCTCAGCTTGTGAATCCTTCGATGTTTTCAAGGATTACTGCAGAAATAAGAAATAAAACCTGGTGGTGATACATCTTCTTTGTTTTTATTTCCTCTATGATTTATGATTTACCTCTTTATAGCTCTGACAACACGAGAACGAAGATGTGTCGACAACATTTTAATGCCTCCATGTATTTGAAAACTCATTTGATTCATGTCATGAGCCGTGAAAGAGAGGGCGCTTTTTAAAATGACAAGATGCCTTTTTACTGCAATATGTTGTCGTCTTACAATAATTTTCAGAGAATAATTTTCATGCTTTTGTCATTTCGTTATGAGATATTTCCAATTTCTCCCCTTAATTAAATGAAATTAAATGAAATAAAATAAAATGGTTCATTTTTAAAATATGAGAGAAGAAAGGGTAACAATGAATCTTTTTTCTATCTGGTTTTACAGAATAAAAGTTTACCTTTGTCACTATGCAGGTCTTAAAGGTTGGGGATTAGCACGAGGCAGGTTTAAGTGACCGCAGAGAGAGTTTTATTTTGAAAAGCAAAGTGGAAGTAGAATCCCACCCTTCTGACTGCAGTGATGCAGTGACGTAAACTACTTTGAATGTTTCTCATTCATGTAACTCTTCATATAAAACGAGATTAATAAAATCGAGCATCACCTCTCAATCACAGAAATATTATTTAATAATATCCTGAATGACCCTTTACCCCATGTCTCCAAAGGAGGGAGCTTTATTTCTTTAATCATTTAATAAAAATCATTATATAAAAGGCATTGTGGGCTATTTCCTTAAAAGGTGATATTTCAGACTCGTTTTGTTCTGAAAGTATCTGATGTTTAATGTTTAATCTTGATCTGCAACCAACATCCAAAAATAGGCTGAATGTCATGAAGTATACATAGTACATGCATTTGAAAATACTTAATTTATTCCATTTAATTGAGCAGGTGGGTCAGTGTCACTCTTCAGTCTGTTAGATGCTGAAAGGTTCAGCTTCTCCTTTTCACACGTTCACCACAGAACGAACCACTGCGGCAACTCGCTGCAGCTCAAGAGGTGCAACACCTCCACCCAGCGGGCAGAGTTAGTCATTACACCAACAGGCAGCAGTGTTTTCAGACGGTGGTTAGTGTTTTTGTCATATCTCACGTGGTGCTCTATTCTATCTTTCCATTTGTTCCTGATGACATTATTTTCTGTTGTAATTAGTGTTGTTGTTTTAAAGAAATATCATAATATGGGCTCATATGATATGACCCCAGTTAAAAGCACAGTAGCAGTTTAAAGATGAGATATTTGCAATGTTTAAGTTAAAGTCCCACACACTGTCAGGGGGGAAGGAGCTCTCTGAAGGAGAAAGACACTATTTTTCTTTTATGCAATCTGCAAATTAATTAACCTGTTTTTTGGTCTATTTATTACATAACTAATCATGTTTTGAGAAGAAAGACGTTGACATTTTTTGGGATGCTGTTTTGTTCTTGTATTAGTCTTTATATATGTTGATCGGATGAAGATTAAACGTCTTCATCCTAAATCAGTTGGAGACTAGCAGTTAGCAGTTTCACATTATTTAAAGAGAAACGAAACGACGCTTGTATCTTCACCTTAAAGAATAGAAGATCATTGTTTACTCTTACTACTACAACTCCCGTGTGCAACAAAAACATGCTGCAGGAATCCTTTTTCTAAATAATCATTTAGCCTGAACCGGTGACTCCCTTCAGTTATTTTATATTGTGAATTCACGTTATGTTACTGCAGACGTTGTATTGGGAACAACAGTTCATCCTGAGCAATCATTTGAACATCACTTATCGTCCTGTTTTATTTCTGCAGCACAATAACTGTTAAAATGCGCGTTTCGATCATTATTCACCTTCTTTTTGTCACGTTTCACTGGGTTTGGGCGTTTAATTTATCTCTTGTTTACTTGTTATTAAATGTAAACCGAAATTTGAAGGATTCATTTGCAGAAAGAGATAAATTATTCATCGCAATGAATAAACCAACACCACTTTGATTGATACTTCATGGAGCACAAAAAGGAAAATAATGGAAAGGAACTGAGATATGTTTTGTTTTTTCAAGCACACTTCATTAGTATTTTCCAGCTTTCTTATCTTCCTCTGCTTTCATATCCTTAATACTGTATGAAGCTATAATAAGTCTCACACCGGCGTTTTAATTTGTAAAATGAGACGAGGGGGTCATTTTTTTACGGCTTCATATTAATTAATAAGAAAACAGAAAAGGAATTAAAAGTCCATTCATTGCAGCAAATTGTGTTATTGAGGATTGAGTTTATTATTTTGTCCATAGACTAAAACCATTAAATTAATTATCCGGTAATCCGGATTTTACATTAGAGACCAACAATAATCTGAGTTCTGCTGGAAGAAGAAATAACTGAATCCAGACTGAAGCTCTTCTCAGACATAATGACACGTCCTGTGTTTTTGGGGGTCTCGCGGTGTGTAGAAATGTGATGTCTGGTGTCTCATCTGCAGACAATGACTTTAACATTTAGAAGGACAGTTGAGGCTCCAAGGCAGGAAAGGGTGTCCCAATAAAACCATATAGTCCCGATGGCTGTCTGGGCTAAATGACTTTATGGTGCCTCTCGCTCTCTCTCTCTCTCTGCGCGTCTCTGTGTCTTGGGTTGGGGTGAGGAGGGGGGGAGGAGGAGGGGAGAAAGTCACGTTTATTCTCCAAATGCATGCTGTTGGTTTATGACCCTGCAGTAGGATGACTTTATATGGCCGCCATAAAGGAGGGAAGCTGCGAGGCGCTGCACTGACTTTGACGAACCAAGGAGGCCGAAATGTCTCTCTGCGGACCGGGACTGAGGCTACATACCTGAGAGCAGCGTCAACACCTTGACGTTGGGACAATATCATCATAATGTTATTGGTCTGTAATCCGATTACACGTCGAGCTACATGAGATAACTGGCTTTGCTTTTCTCGTGCGGGATCAGACCATAATAACAGAGGATAACACGATGAGGTGTGTGTGTGTGTGTGTGTGTGTGTGTGTGTGTGTGTGTGTGTGTGTGTGTGTGTGTGTGTGTGTGTGTGTGTGTGTGTGTGTGTGTGTGTGTGTGTGTGTGTGGCTTTAGTGCAGTAGGCTATATAGGAGTATTTCATATTTCATACACAAATATCAACATTTTATTAAACAAAACATTACAATATACTATATACAATATTTTATATTTATATTTTATTCTATAATCAAACGATTGGCTGCAAAATAATATGTAGTAATAGTGGTAGTATTGGTAGTAGTTGTAGTAGTATTTTGTGTGTTTTCAATTTTATACAAAATATAAACATTTGAGACAAAAAAGATAAATAACATTACAACTTTAGCCTCATTTTATGATAATCAAACCAAATGATTGGCTACAAAACATAATATATATTATAATATATATATAATATAATGTAGTATGATTACTATTGTTATTCATATTAATAGTATAGTAGTAGTAGTATCTATATATTATAATATATATATATAATGTAGTATGATTACTATTGTTATTATCATTAATAGTAGTAGTTGTAGTATTTTATGTTGGTCCATTTCACATGAAATATATAATACAAAAATTGCAATTACCAATTCAACTATAATTGTATTACAGCTCTGATAATCTAACTGAATATGTATTATTATTATTACTTTTAGTAGTAGTCGGCTGCTATTTTCACGTAATTCTGAACAGGTACCTGAATAAACATCACGGATAAATCTACAACTACATAACTAAAGTATTCATGTAAATATGAATAAAACCTTAAACCCGATGTGGCCCAGATGATCAATCCACACGTTCACATCAGGAGAAGAATAAAAACAGAGAAAGCGCTTCATTAAACAACGATGATGTCATCCGACTTTTATTCCACTGAAGCAAATCCTCGCGAGCAGCACACTCGGCCTAAGTGAGAGCAGATGAGGCGCTCGTGTCACCGCCGCTGTAGGCTAACATAGCCTGTCGTGTTTTTCCTTTTCTCCCAGAGAGAATGTGTTCTGATTGAGTCCGTCTCATCCTCGTGAAAAACAAACCAAAAAAACACATCTAAAATACTTATATCCCATAATATTCCTATAATAACTTGACTTGATGTTGTCGTACATTCAAAACTGAAGGTTGTGCGTTGTTTCTGTGTGTAAAACGTCCATGTGTGTGTCCTGACAAAGAGAAATGTCCATCAGACTGGTGTCACACCAGAGCATGACTGTGTGTGTGTGTGTGTGTGTGTGTGTGTGTGTGTGTGTGTGTGTGTGTGTGTGTGTGTGTGTGTGTGTGTAGAGCAACATAGACATTAACAACAGATATACATATAGCAACAACACAGCAACAACAATAACAACAAATAGGCCCATTAAGGCGATATACATGCACAGTTTATAAAAACAAAGAAACAAGGAAGCTCATTGATGAACCAAAGGTTAAACATTCCCTCTGGACGACTATTTTTCGGGGAGACGGATTGGTTGTAACACAGAGACTTGCTCCCATCAGGAGCAAACACAGTGGTTATCTGTGTGCAGGCAGTGGTTTTTATTGTATCTAATTCATAATTAGCCTTTTTGTTTATTTAGTTAAAATGTTTCTGTATTAAAATTACAAGCTGAGTAATAATCCAAAAGGTTGTTTTTTTTCGTGACGCTCAGCACGAAGACAATGCCAATGGAAAGTAAATTAGAATATGTTTTTATTAATTGCATGCAGCTAGTGGCGCAGTATATTGAGAACGACCACTGATGGTGAACGGGTCAAACAAACACAGGACTGTAACCACGTGACCATTGTGCGACGCCTTTGTAAACCTAGCTAAGTGTTTTTTGTTGCCTGAACTTAACTATACGTACGTATATTAAGCCTAACCTTGATGTGTTCCCTGAACCTAAATAAGTGGGTTTTGTTGCCTAAACTGAACTTTCGTTTTGTAGCGTAATGTCCTCCCCGAACAAGAAGTTCTGGCGAGCGACATGGAAAAAGAAAACGTGTGTTCCTGTACACGAAACCGAACTGCTGTGAGACTGTGTTGGAAAGACACAAGGAAAAGTAGCAATACTACAAAGTAAAAATACTCAGATTCAAGTAACAATTCTGCATTCAAAATCATACTTCAGTAAAAGTGTTAGCATCAATATTTCTTATATTTCATCACCTTAATGTCACAGCTGGTAAAGGAAGAGCTCATTTTGATTACTTTGTATACTGCTGGGTATATTAACCTGTACAAATAATAATATATTAACACCTATTGGTTTACTTATATCATCTAAATTAGCAAAGTAACTAAAATGTTAAAATACATGTAGAAAGTACAATACTTTCCTCTGAAATGTAGCAGAGTAGAAGTAGCCCAAAATGAAAATACTCAAGTAAAGCACAATACCTCAGATTTGTACTTAAGTACACAGTACTTGAGTAAATGTACTTAGTTACATTCCACCAAACAGTTCACACGTAATGATTTCATGTGGTTCTCACACGTGTGATGTTATTTTCATGTATTTCACGATATAATGTGATGTATGTATAATGAAAAGCAGTGTGTTGTGTGAACCAGCAGCACATTGACAGGAAGTCCTGCGTTGTGTCCTAAAATAACACTGAACATGAAGGTCAGCTTTAAGTCAAAGGTGAATCTGTTCTTGATTTTAAAATACTTAGGTTTTTAGGTTTCTCTTCCCAGAAGTGTTTTTCCTTTACGTTAATTCAAAATAAACACTATTGCAGGTCACAGCAGACACAGTCACGTCTGGCACACCGAAAAGCACTTTTTATGAGGACAAAAGTTTCAGCATTAAATCATAAAACGATATCCGTGCTCTGGCAGAAAGCACAGACCATTTCTGTGGAGTCAAGTATGTGTCAAGTGTTTTTTTGGGACATGTGAGATATACAGCCTCAACAAAAACAGATGCGTCGTAAAAACAGCAAACTCTTTGATATCAACTATGGTTTTTTATATATCAATTTATGGGTCTTTCTGTAAATTTGAACGTTGTATTCTGAGGAATATTTTGTGTTACAACACATCCTGGTCCCCCCCGCCCCACCACCACCCGCCTCCCTCACTGCAGTTTTCCAAGGGCAGCCATGTTGGCTTCACAAGCCGTTGCTTAGTAACAGCTGCTCGTGCCAGCTGGTGTTAAAAGATGTTGGGGCATCTTGGTGCACTGCGTTTTCTTTTATCAGCTATAATCTCACCACATCCTCACCTATATCCTGGAGAGAGAGAGAGAGAGAGAGAGAGAGAGAGAACAAAATCCATCATTCATTCACACCCCTCCTCTCTCTGATCATCAGCTTCTTCATCTTCATCCGTCTGTTCTGGAACCAGATCTTGACCTGTCTCTCTGTTAAATTTAAGAGTCCCGCCACCTCCAGGCGCCGGTCCCTGGTCAGGTACATGTTGAAGAGGAACTCCTTCTCCAGCTCCAGGGTCTGGTGTTTGGTGTACGGACACCTTTTCTTCCGGGTGGACTTGGCGTACATCCAACTAGCTGCTGGGTTTTCTGCAGAAGAAGACACAGGGTGGCGTAGATGTTTTTACTTTTAACCGCATGCCAGCTGCTGCTGCTTGTGTGTGTGTGTGTGTGTGTGTGTGTGTGTGTGTGTGTGTGTGTGTGTGTGTGTGTGTGTGTGTGTGTGTGTGTGTGTGTGTGTGTGTGTGTGTGTGTGTGTGTGTGTGTGGAGTTCAAAGACTGACATAAAAATCAGAAGAAGAAAAAATATTCACAGGAACAAATTTTATGAGCCGCCAACTTTTGGCTCATTAGAAAAAGAAACAATCCCACTTGTTCAAACACAGCTCCATAAATACAGACTGTTTGATTGTTTTCCTTTTTTAAACTGTTAGTCCTTTTTAGCAAAGCTACAACAGTTTTACTAGCATCAGGCTTGTTTATGTCTTCATTTTACCTTTCCTTCATTTTAATAATTTACCATAATGTGTCGTTATGTAAAAATGTATTTGTGGTTTGTGATGTAGCTGTAAACCTTTTTAAAGATGAAAATGTCTGTTGGGAGGACAGCAGCAATAAAAACAGCAAGAGTACCCAATAAAGTGTAAATCTCTGCGTGAGTTTGGTCAGAAAGCCAAACTCAGTTAAACTGCAGTGGGTGAACGGTATTTGAACCTTTTGACTGATCTGAAATAATTTACTGGCCACTTAAAAAGAAAAGTAGAGGCAGCAGACAGAGCTGTGAAAACTATTAGACGGACAGACAGCCACAGAGCAACAAGTATTTGGGCTTTGGGTTGCCAGCCGTACACTCACACCTCACTGAGGACATCTTTGCTCACTCTGTTCGACACATGTCCTGAAAACTTTTATTTACCAACAAGTAGAACTCTTAGATTCAAATGCTTTAAACCTAATTTTCTGACAAGCTAGTGGAAGTTCATATTCAATTTTAACAATAAACTAACAGCCTATATGTACAGAAAGTTACAAGGCAATGCCAGGAATAAAACTTTGCAAAGATTTTTTGAAAAAATCTAATACAATGTATCATTGTTATTATTATTATTGTTATTATCATTGTTATTATTATTATTATTGTTATTATTGTTGTTATTATTGGCCCAGACATTTTATTTAGCCCAACGACAAGTTTTTTTTTGTGTTCCTTTGTCACTTTAGTTTATCTTAATTCAAGCTTTTTTTAAATACTTTTGTGCATCTTAAGTAAACAAAATATCCTTATTATTACAAAACTATTTCTTTGTGGTTGAGGCGTGCTGCATTATGAAGCGTGCAAGCTAAACAGTAAAGGCCTTTTACATTATTAAGGTCGTTTTGGATAGACATGCTCGTACACCATACAGTCTAAAGTATACTTGTGTATATATTTATTTTTATTTTTTAAATAAGCTCGTGCATGAATTGCAAGAAAAATAGAATAACTCATGATTCTACTTCCAAAATCTGAAGAGAGAAATGCAGCGGAAGCTTTACCTGTTTTTCTCTTTGGTGACAAATTGTTAAATAAGAGCAATAGCACCTTCATTATTTTAATGGACAATAAAGTTTTATATTTGACCGTTTACAAGACATTTATAGGGCTATAAAAGTCACACACACTTACTTACTTAGGCCACATTCTCGCTCTCTGTCACACACACTCGCACAACAACACACACACACACACACACACACACACACACACACCTGTGTACCGCCACCTCTTAAACGCTAATAAACATTCCTGAGGTTGGTAGCTTGTATCTGTCTTTACCCGGGTCAATCTTTGTTTTTCTCTCCTCGTCCTCCTTTTTGGGCTCCGGCTTCCTTCCCAGCTCCTCCACGGTCCCGAGCCGCTCGAGGACCACCTCGGTCGGGCTGGCGAAGCTGGAATCCGCGGGGCTGTCGCGCGAAGGCGGCGGTGGCGGAGGCGAACTCTCGGGTTTGACCGCCTCGTACCTCGTGCTCGGATCGGAGAGGTCACCCTGAGCCGGGACACACCCGGGAAACCCGGCCGAGGCGTGTGACAGCGAGGTCTCCGAGGTGGGGGTCGCCCCCTCCCAGCAGCGGACGAACCTGCTGTCGGAAGCGACCGCGGAAGGTGCGAGGTGCTCGGCATGGGTCTGCGTCTGCGGGCCGTAGTATGGGTGGTGGTGGTGGTGGTGGTGGTGTTGGTGGCTCAGGAGGTGGTGTGGGTGAAAAAGGCCGGGGATGGAGGCGCCGGGGGTGGACTGCAGCTGCGGAGAGGAGGGCGAAGGGGAAGTCGAGGTGTTCACCCAGGGAGAAAAGCCGTTTAAGCTCGCTTGTTTGTTGGAAAAATGCGAAAAATCCGGTATGTGTGAGCCGGGGGTCCCCTCCTCCTCCTCCTCCTCCGCTCTCCGGGCTGGCTTCGTGCAGCCGGCCGTCGAACCCTGCAAGCCTCCCGGGATGAAATGTGCCCCGTACGGCTCCTCAGTCTGGAGCCCCATCATGG
This sequence comes from Pholis gunnellus, assembly GCF_910591455.1. NCBI lineage: Eukaryota > Metazoa > Chordata > Actinopteri > Perciformes > Pholidae > Pholis > Pholis gunnellus. Next base: position 23,018,586 of record NC_136538.1, read on the forward strand.
AATAATAATTCGTTAGCGACATGTTTATTTTATGATTTCAATAAAAAGACACTTAAGTGCGACTGTAAAACGTTAGATGGGGCCGGTATAGTGGCTTACATCCTCCCCTAAAATGGTAGTATTTTTTTTTTCCTTGCCCATACCTTCGTCTCGGCTGCCCATTGGTTACACCGCGGGTCACATGGTTAGACTGTATTTACCCAGCATAGGAAATAAATCTTAGCATTCTTTTGTGCTCAGAAACGTGATAATAGGCCCTCTAGCCTGCCTGCCAGACGGGCCTGAATGTAGCACACATAGGCCAAGCTTTTTAAATCTCTGTATTTGAAACACCGTTTTACAAGTCGAATAAAAAGTAGCAGGGAGTCCTTTACAAGCCTGTCTGAAGTGTGTGTGTGTGTGTGTGTGTGTGTGTGTGTGTGTGTGTGTGTGTGTGTGTGTGTGTGTGTGTGGTATTACGCTTTAGTAGGTGCTTCTGCCAAACCACTTTCTTAATGCAAAATCAAAGCTTTTAATTAGTGACAAAATCACGTTTTTGTGGCATCAAAGTAACGGGATTGAGATTCAGAGGACAGGTTGCTTTTTCTGCCTGGAGTATATCTTGATCTTGATATTACGCTGAAAATATTGTGAATTTCTTGCAAAATCATCGTCGAATTTTGGCGGCGCAAGGTGAGCTTTCTTTTAATTGCTGCCTTTAATTGGATCTTGTTTCTGCAACCTGTTATCTGATTCTTTTAAAGCTGTTATTTATTTATTTATTTACTTATTTACTTACTTACTTACTCTCTAACAGCCCACTCATTAGCCTAATTCAACAATTATGTTTGGCAGCTTTGCAAAGCTGCATGGATGTTATATATATTTTTATATATGAGTTGGTTCGGCTATTTTTTTTCTTTGGATATTTTGTTCCACTCCAATTTTGGCGAGTTATACTTTTTAATAAAAACTGAAGGATGACATAAGTTTTAAGATAAATAAGCCATTTAACAACCCGTTGGATTATTTAAAAAAATGCATCTTCATTAAGGTGAAATCAGGGCTGTTTTTCTCTCCTATACATAATTGACATTTATAAAGACACATATAGTATATACATATAGATATATAGATATCTATATGTATCTATATATAGATGTATATATTTTATTTTTTTCAAATGAACCAGTGGTTATGAACAATTCAAGATCTACATATTATAAAATTAGATTATCAGTGTGGGGGCGTGGTTTAGAGACACAAAAGGAACTGCTGCAACATGTTCTAACATAGACCTTGATCGCTGTCTCTTGTGCACCTGTAGCGCCATCTGCTGGCTGGATGAGTTTAAACTGTGTGCAAACCGGAGGGAGTCCTAAACTGTATAATGCAAGATAAGATACTTCAACAGGCGGGTACTTTACATCCTTTTTATTATTATTTAGTAATCAGTATAAGCCCTGTCAACTGGTCCCAGTAATACAATGAAGAAACACATGAATCAGTGCTTATAATTTCATTTAGCTGGACCTTTGAGGATTGAGGCCAGAGTGACATTACTGCAATACATTCCTCTAGATGGCAGTAACATCAAAGCTACTCTGGTGGAAGAGGTGTCTGCCTGCCTGCCTGCCTGTCTGTCCTTCTGCCTGCCTGCCTGTCTGTCTCTCGCTCTCTCTCTCTCTCTCTCTCTCTCTCTCTCTCTCTCTCTCTCTCTCTCTCTCTCTCTCTCTCTCTCTCTCTCTCTCTCTGTGTCTGTCTGCCTGTATTCTGTCTGCCTGTCTCTCTCTGTCTGCCTGTCTGTCTGTCTGCCTGCCTGTCTGTCTCTCGCTCTCTCTCTCTCTCTCTCTCTCTCTCTCTCTCTCTCTCTCTCTCTCTCTCTCTCTGTGTGTCTGTCTGCCTGTATTCTGTCTGCCTGTCTCTCTCTGTCTGCCTGTCTGTCTGTCTGCCTGCCTGTCTCTATCTTTCTATCACTATCTATATATATCTATATAGATATATGTGTGTGTATATATATATGTGTGTGTATATATGTGTATATATATTCAATATATATGTGTATCATGTATGTATCTGTTTTAATTTGAGCTTACTTATAATGTTTTATCTCGGTGTCGGTGGCTGAATCGTCCGTGTTTGCTAACGCATTGTGCAACATATTTCTCCTCCATCTGGAATGAAATGTGCTTCATCAACCAGCGTTGTTATTATTGCAACAACAACTTCTGTTCGTGGTACCAACTGTTTATTTCAGCTGGCAGGAATATAACTACTGCTACAAATCTCAATACAACTACTGCGATATGCTACTGCCTCTTCTTCTCTTTCCAACAAGAATGTAGCTAAAATACCACTTCTCCTGCTACATATAGTATTACTACTGATGACGCCTCTACAGATACTCCTACTACTTTTTGCACTAGAATAACTGGTTGTGCTTAAACTACGAGTTCTGTTTCCAGGCCTACTTTCAGTTGTCTGTGATTACTGACATTACACTATCCATTTCTTTAAGATTGTAACAGCGCCATGCTTGGCAATAATAAGAATATCAATAAATCAGTTTGAAGCATGTCTGTGTTGGTTAAATCAAAATAAAAAGTAGTTTGAACTAAAGGCATTCAACCAATGACCTACAATAAACCCAAACACAATCTCTCCTTTCATCTCCTTGTCTTTCTTTTGTACATCACACACACACACACACACACACACACACACAGCCGCGCTCTCACACAGACTGAGTGAATGTGTGAGACAAAGAGAGAATGAGAGGGACAGCAGACGGTCTGTATTGCCCCAATAAAAAGCCTGTAAGTGGAGGAAGTGGTGGTTGTGACGGTGTGGTGTGTTGTGGTTGTTTTGCGGTTCAAGGTTCATCTGCAGCCTTGGACTCACTGTGCGTTTCCGCTGTCTGGGTCCAGAAATGCACAACCAAAGACGCTATTTACTACTTTCACCAGTTTTATTTGATAGTTTCACTCAAACTTTACATCAATGGGACCTTGGGCAGCAATTACCTGCTGAATAATCTGCTTTTTAGTTGTTTGTGTTTACGATTCAGGGCATCGTCCAACTTAAATGAGAGCCTAATTTAATTGAGCTTCTGGGAATGCTTTTCTTGGTGCAGAAGTGATCACACATGTTGATTTTATTGCTGTATAAAAGACATTCAGACAACATCCTGTGAATGGTTTAACACTGTAGCATTTAAAATCACTAATAGTTTGTGTAGCTGTTCTCTGATTTCATAAGACATTTTATTTTACAGAGCAACTTTGAAAAGCGTCGACTGGTTTGTGTAAGAGGTGGTGTTTATAATTCACAATCAGACTAAATCCAACCTCTAAATGCCGCATTGATTTACCTTTTTTAAATTAGAAATGCATCACATCATAAAACTTCACATGAAATCAAGGATCACACTCCTGGAAAAAGTCCCTCAAAGCGTTTTTCAAAACAAGCAACAAACAGTTCCTCTTATCGAGATGTTGTAGCAAGCATTTTTTATTCCATTGTCTTCAAGTGTACATGCATTGATATATAAAACATGAATATAATGACATCCAAATGTTGCAGTAAAGGATGTTGCATGGAAACATACTTGGAACACAAGTAGAAGATCAGGCTCGTTGATTGTCTTTGTCACATTTAACTCAACAGAACATGATTGAACGCATATTGCTTTCTTCATGCAGTCACAGACGCAATATGAACAATATGAAGCCGGTATGAGAATGATGAATTTAGATTGTCTTCGCTTGCATAAAATGATTATATTTATATGTTAATTCAATTTTTTTTTTAGGAATAAGTATATTGTCATTATTTACCTTTTAATCATAAACAAATTCGCGTGGACATTAAGAGGATTTATAATTCAGAAATCAATACAGATAGAAAGATACCTAATATAACACATATTAGACTGTCAGCAGGTCAACATTAAAACACACAACAATCAGAAATGTGAAATCCACAGACGAGCTCCAGCCGTATTTGGGGTTTCCTGATGTTAAGTTTTTTGTTGTTTTATTGAAGGAAAATGATAAAGAATGTATGTCCTCGTGTTTTAAAGGACAGGAAGGACCGACCGGCAGAGAGAAGGTTCATTTCTTCACAATAACACACGTGACTGTAGAAAGGCGGCTCTGGATGTGTTTGTGCTCTAGAAAAACTCAGGAAGGAACTGGATTTATATATTTATTTTATTTATTTTTATTTATTTTTTATTTTACTTTTTTTTTTACTATTTTAAGGCGAGACACTAAGGCCAAAACATTGTTCATTCTTTTGTTACACACTGGTTCATTTTGAGATTTGGGGTCATTTTGATTCCATTACATGTGATCTTTAAGACTAGTGGAAAGAAAACATCCAAAATACACATTAAGGGGGTTTACTTTACGACTGTTTGCGTCTGTAGATGTCTCCTAAATTCACCAAAAGTTAGTCAAAAGCTAGTCATTTGCATATTTAAACATCACATTTCAGAAAACTTGTAAAACAAGAATATTTGTCTTAATGTGAGTGATGAAGTGGTGAAGCTTCATGGTGATATCTATGAGTTCATGTGTTGACCCTCTTCACCTGTAGAGTCTCTAAATGTCTGTAATGGAGCTAAACGTCTCTTTAAAGGACGTTTTCTCTGAATGAGTTTGTTCTCAGACTCTGATGATAAATCTCCACTTCAGCAGCTCTTATATACACCAAACTTTACACGTTCATTCCTCTCTATGTGCTGAAGGTTAACACAGAGGGGTTTGTTCACACATCACTCACAGACTCATTTATACAAGTTATATTACTAAAACATGGCCAAAATGGATTTTTAATGGCTGCTGACAGTATTTTCTGATTTATTGAGGGATACAAAGAGATATCCAAAACTCCCTCTCTCAAACCTTTGACTCTCATATGTCAACAAAATGAAATAAGAATTTGGAACTTGGCTTTCTCAAATGGATGCAAATGAGCATGTTTTATAAAATAAGGGATCATTTGCACATTTAACATTTTCAGAAAACTTGAAATACAAAAAACAATTGTCTTAATGTTAGTAATCAATGGGGCATTTTCATGGTGATTTCCTATTCAGCTGTCTCCTCATGGTTGGAATAATGCAGAGCTGTCACACACGATGCATGGCCTTAACAGAAAAACTCTCTCTTACTTCTTTCTCCCTCCTCTGTCCATCAGAACAAGTGATATCCTGCGTGGTACACCAGTCTCTCACTTTTCAGCTTCTTCTCTTTAATTCTTCTGTTCTGGAACCAGATTTTCACCTGTCTGGATCAGCAAAGGGACAGAAACAGGTTTGATGTATTTGTGGGTATTTTAGCAGAATATTCATAGGGAGTGTAATTGCATGATGATCATCACATCATTTTTTTTTGGATTGATATCAATTAATCTGCCAAATATTTTCTTGATTTTATGGTCAGATCGTGATCTAAACTTCTCAGACATCTTGAAATGTGTGATGAACAGTCCAAAACCCAAAGATATTGAGTTGTGGCCCTCGGCCCAGCAGATCTATCAAATGTAAGTCAGTGAATCAGAACAGACTAAAATAAATCAGAATTAAAGAAATACTGCAACATGCACGCACCGCTCTGTCAGACGCAGAAGGCTGGACAGCTGCACGCGTCTGCCCTTGTTGATGTAGACGTTGAATAGAAACTCTCTCTCCAGCTCTCTGATCTGCTGCTTGGAGTAAGGACATCGCTTCTTCCTCCTGACAAGGGGCTCTGCTGGAGAGAGAGGGAGAGAGAGGGAGAGAGAGGGAGAATGATATAGAGGAAAAGGGCTTACAAAGAAATATGACCGTAGAGTTGAAGCAGTTAGGAAAACCAAAAATACTAAAGAATTGTAATCTAATTTTAGAGTGTTTCTGGAACATTACTAATGTAATTCAACACTATTGTGCAGAAATGACTTTACATTTTTAATTAAAGGTGAATGTCAAGGTCTAAGTCAAAACAGTGAGTTCAAGAAGTTAACATGAACTTAATATTGTTTTAATGAAGTCTAGAATTAAAGCTCTCATGACAAATTCCGTTGTTTGCGTTTGTAGATCTGCAAGTGTGTTAGTCACGCAAATTTAGGCCCACGTGCGGTTAGTAGCCCACGTGACTGTTTTCAACAACCAACAACCTTCAGCTGGAGGTGCCAACAAATGGAGAGAATATTAAATATTAACAAATTGTATTGATGGAAATAGATAAATAATCACATTTATAGGCAAATTTAAAATAATAGTTCACATGAAAAATACGTATTTCAACGTATAAACATTCAACCGTCTATATTTGATTACAGTGTTATATTGGCCCATTAAATACATTCAGGTGTTAGAAATGTAGCCTAAAAAGAAAGTAGAATATAAAAGTATAGGTTCCATTTTTTGTGTTATTGTTAATACATTTAGTACCATATAGCTTTATTTTGAAAAGAAGAACCTGGTCTAATATTATACTGAGTAAACACATAATATCAACCTACACAACAAATAAACAAACACATAAATATAAAGGTTAACTAATAGTCTATTTTCTGACAAAATGTCAATAAATAAAAGGCTCTTCTTGGCTGCATGTTTGGGCCTTTTCCGGTTCTTGCCAATATTTTCATTCAGTTTAGCCAAAAAGAGTTATGTTAAAGAACATGGAGGTGGTTGTTGGAAGATAAATAAATAATACCTATATATGCATCATTATGATGTTATTGAAACACCTATGATATCAAATCTATTCAGTTGAAGGCCGACACATCTCTCGTGGCCCTGTCTGCATAAGTGATCGCACGTGGGGGTTTTCAAAAATTTCAAAAATTTCAGTTAGGAATAATACTTTCTCTCTATTTTTATTCTTCAAATCATAGCCTTTTATGACTTCCACTTACGCGGGGAATAGTCTCCTCCACTGCCGCTGGATGACGGCGCATCCTCCTCCTTCCCGGCCTGTGGTGACTCTGACCCCGCCCTCACCTTGCTGCTCCCCCCGGTGTGACAGCTCGTCCGCGGGGCCCGATTCGTCTCTTTCTGCCGTTGGCTCCCGGGTGTAATCTTCGCTCTCGGGTCCACTCTCTCCTCGAAAAACTGGTCAGAAACCGGCGGAAGGACTGTATTACGTCCTGCTGGGAAGAGGAGCTCTGAGTTCGGATTGAACGCCGCGTATCCCCCGGGGAAACCCCGCGGGTCTCCGGCAAACGCCGGTGCGTGAAAACCGGAGGCGCCGTAAACAGCTCCACCGTACAGAAAGTCTTGACCAGTGTTGAGCATCGTCTCAGGCGAGGATCGTAGTCCCCGGTACTCGTGAGGAACGGCATCCCCCGGCAAACGGACGCAGGACGGCGGCGGAGAGGTGATGGGATGCTCCGCCCGGTGGAGAGCCCATTTCCACGGAGGAGGATACTGCTGCCGCGGCTCGTGGTGACAGCAGCCCCGGCAATCGGACAGTCGTCTCGCCGACGCGGTGCTCTGGTCCAGCAGAGCGGCGCCGCTCTCCGTTAAAAACGGCGAAGTGATGGAGCCAAAGTCCGACTGTGACGGATAGGTGCAGCTTGGTAAATACATGGACAATTTAAAATACTTGAAAAAACTCTAACAGGGTGTGGTTTGGCCTGAGAAGTAACAAAACCTACAGATATGAACAGGGTAATAATGTATACCCCCTTCTCTTAATCCACATGGGGGCAAATTAGTTGTTTCAACTCTGTAATTATAATCAATTAATATATCTGCATCGTGACCCAAGCCCTGTAGGTTAAAACAAAGAAACTGGAATATTGTTAAAAATAAAAAAGCCTTTTTCCACATATCTTCATTCCCTCCCACTGGAACCATATACCCTCTCAATACCCTTCTGCAAAGTGAGGAAAACATAGTCTTTGACCTTGAGCCTGCCCCAAACTGGATCTGCTTTGGCATGCACTCATTGTCATGAGACCTCTTGGATATTATTCAACTTGTAAAACCACACCCCGATGTTTAGAGCAAGTTTTCTTCGAATAAGGAGCACAGACAAGTCTTAGTAGCTGTACTTCAAAGCTCATTTTGGACCTTTAGGAGGCTTACTTTAGAGCCCTTTACATGTTTTTCTTTTATCCACATCCTGTCTCATGAGGTCCAGACTGAGACAAAAGAAGCATTCACATTAAACGAGGATGCTGATTAGTGAAGATAAGATCTTATCCTAGATCTTTTATTTGTCCACAGTGGGGATATTTGCAAGATTACAGCAGCACAGTGGATAGTGCAACAAGAGACATCAGTAGGAGAAAACAAACAAACAAAGCAAGTATACAGTAAAAGAAAAAAACAATACAATATAATCAGATTGAGTGATTGGCTACACATTATTGCACATATGTGAAGCATCAATCCCTAATTTAAAGGATAAAGTCAGGTATTCTACAGTGTTGTTAACAATAACATTGAGGTACAGTATCTAGCATCAAATCATGTCTTTGAAGGGAAAATGTTAATTTTACTCACAAGATTTTTAAGGTTCAATAAATCGGACATTTTGCAGACAGTTGTGTTTTATGACAGTGTTGAACATCTTTTAAATTTGTGCATTTGCCTAAACATTAAAAGGATTTTCATCCTAAAATTTTGATTTTAAAACTTACTAAACCAATATGCATTTACATTATCAGCTCAGTATTTTGCAAACTATATTATCACTTCAACTCTAACAGATTTTTTTTCTTCTTAAAGTTAATACGTTTTTACTTTATTGGTGGGCTTTTGCATCATGATAAGCAACAACTTATTGTTCATTTTCCTTTTAATATATGCAACGCCTCACTAACTATTCTGAAGCTTTCCAACTCTGCAACTTCAGACTTTAGTCTCACATAAATCTGGTTAATGAAAATATATCAAGGGAAATATCTTCAATATATCTTGTTTGCAAAGTAAGCAATAGTGGTTAATTGTATAGTAACAGTAGCAGCAGATACATTAACAGCAGTAAGTTAACTGGTGACCCATCACCCTCCATCGATAATTCCTGCCTAGTAAGAGTAGTTGTTTTAGAAGTAAACCAGTGGTTGGCAGCAGTTAAAGAGTATTAGTCGAGCAGTCGTGTCATGTCCTTATGAAGTAAGAGCTCTGTAAAGGAAACCCTTGTAATGTGTCGGGGTTTTCCCAGTTATTGCTCAGTAAATGTATGTGTCTCAAAAGACGTTTCCTATTTTATGCATTCACTCGTCATGAGGACATCTCACTGACACACATCAGTGTGTTGTTCTGAAGAGAGGTCGCTAAAGCTTAAACGCCCACAGTGACTTATGTTCTTTTCTTGAGATGTTCTGGTTTTTACTGTATATGAGCATATAGGTTGGATTCTGACACTCAGCTGATCACATCAAAGTGCTGCTGAGTATAGATGCATTCTCAATCTTAACACGCACATTCACATAAGCTCAAGTAAGGACCATTTGATGCCACAAAAAAAGTTTTTATAAACAAGATTTGAATTTACAATCCAGGAAAACAGAAGAATGGCAAAAGGGCCAAACAACAACCTCAGTCTATGAACCCAGACCTGACACCAAAACCTGAAAACAGGTCAAAACCAAAATCGTGCTCTCTCTCCTCTCCATTTTGTCGTCTATTGCCCGTGGACGTCTCCACTCAGGTTCATTACTTCATTTGGCTCTGGAGACAGAAGACAGAGGGACCGCTACAGGCGTCTGGCTGACTCTGTCAGCGTGACTGTCGAAAGAATAGAAAACAGAAAACACTTTATCGTCTATTTTTTTGAGTGCAAAAGGCAGAAAAAATACTCCTTTCTTTGCATGTTCCAGATGGGCTCTTAAAAAAAGGTACTTTAAAACATATCACATCCAGACATTAAAACACATGTACATAAATACAACAACACACAAAGCAGCTACATTAAAAGGAGCACCAGGTACTCGATAGTGAGGACTGAATGAAGGTTAAATAAATATAAATAAAAGGCTGTGTGCTGAGGAAGCAAGCTGCTGGCTTCAGAAAGTAGACGCCGTAAAATATCTTAATGAAGGACAACAGGGACAAACGATTTTACAGGGACAAACGAAGAAAAGGCCCTGAAGAATGTAGGAGATGTAAATCACGGCCTGAGAGTGGCTTTTTTTTAATTTGTTCACACCACTGTCATGAAATATAATGCTAATTGTCAGCATGTATGTTAGTTTTGAATTATAGTTAAGATATATGTATGAATAAGAAGAGGAACATTTTTCATAGAAGACATTTTGACAATCCACAGTTCAAATACAAGAAGCACAGGTGTAAAGAATAAAATGGCTGAATTTCATCCGGTGGCTTCAGTTTTCAGGGTCCTGCTTTAGTTTCTTGTCTCTCGCACTTTCACACTTTCATGGTTTACTGGGACGATTAAGAATGGAGTCATCGTTAATGGTGTTAATAACGCCCATGTGTCTGCTGTGGAAAATGCCAATAATTCTTATTTGCTAATATCGCCAACACAGTCTCACGGCAGTTCGTGAAATAACGTATGAAATACAATCTATTGGTTTGTGTGTAACTTTTCTTTTTTGGGAAGACATTATGTTAAAAACTGAAAGTTAGGTTGAGGCAACAAAACTACATAATTAGGTTTAGGAAAACTGTCACAAATGTTAGGTTTAGGCAACAAAACCACAACCATAAAAACCACAACATGGTGTCTGTGTTTGTTAGACTCATCCACTTCCCCTCACACCCACCATGAGGGGTCTTTTTGGATATTAAATACTTTGTCTCTTGCTGAGACTGTTGCTTGGTCACGTGGATGCATTAAATGTGTGTCTCCACCAGGAATAAAGATCTTAATTGACTTTCAATTACCATCATTTTTCATCCAGAGTGACACAAAAATACGAGAACATTTATTTTTCAATGTTCACGAAAACCAATAGATTGCATTTCGTGACTATTTCACAACCTGCCGTGATACATGAGCTGTGCTGACGTTTTGTTTTCTCAGCAGGTGTCTCTGCAGGTGGGCAGCTACACTTGAGACAGTCTTTGTCACAGGTTACGTGTTTGGGCAGTTTCTCTCACTACACAGGAGTTCACGGATGCTTCTTTGACCAAGAGGGCTGTGCAATGCATATTTAACAGTTACTGCAGTGAGCATTTACACCAACAGATACTCAGCTGGTTTTGTTGCTGGTGACATCCCATACGTTTGGACGATGTGACTTATAACCTGCAGTGATTCAGAACTCTTCTGTGAACATTTAAGTCATTTTGAACAAACTGATGTAGCCCTAAAATGTGCATTGTGGCTATTTAGAGTCATCAAAAATGAACTAAAACTGGAAAGCCCTTTGGTCTAAAGCAATATAAAAACCTTAAAAGGTGCATAGGGATTATATTGGATAATTAATATGTATGGATAATTAAAAGATTTTTGCTATTTAAATAAATACTATGAGGAGAGAAAAAAAACTAACCAATTATCTTAAGGGAACTTTGAGCTTTTATGTTTGGCAACATTGGGGTCACAAACGACAATATATGAGAACAGAAATAATGAACGAAGCTCATAGTTTAAAGTGAAATGACCTGTGCTGCCATGATGAACTGAAGTCATTTCGGTATTGGATCTAAATCGATCAACAAATCGGATTTAGACCAAAGATATTGTGCTGATACTGTTGTCTCGTTTGGCTTTAAAACACCTGAAATGTCGAAACAGAAACCAGAACAATGTTAAATAAACTCTCGACGGCTGATAGTGAGAGGTTTCTAAGGACACCACAGCAGCATTAACGTTATTTAAGTGTCCTGCATCTAATAGTTTCCCTAATTCCACATATAAACATGTTAATTATCAAATTAACATCAGTTAACTCTCATCTCTGCGCGCTGAAAATAAATACATAATGTGGAAGTAATTAAAAAAATGTAAATAGGTCAAAAACCAGCATGTAACCTATTTAGTTTCTTTATTTGGTTCTTTATTTTCCTTAATAGACCTTGTTTAGGGCGTGCTTCTAGAATGTATCACATGCTTGTAATAACATTTTATAGCTCACCGTTTTCCTTTTTTTAGTCCATTTAAAGTAAATGTGTTGTGCATTAAAATGCAATGAGTTGCATTCCATTGAGTGAAAGTGCAGAGCAGCAAGTATCACAATTTAGTGCGTTGAAATGTGAACAAACAGAAAGGAAGTCAAGGACAGAAACACATAAACAAACACGTGTTTTCAGCAGTGATTGAACGTGAATTACTGAACAGCGGGATGGACAGCTGCGCAAAAAGAAGCCAGCAGAAGTGGAGGCTTACCTGGTTGTGGATGTGAGGCCGAGCAGCAGCAGCAGCAGCGAGTCGTGCGTCGGCGTGGACATTTGTCCTCAAGCAGGTGTCTCCTTTTCTCTGCCAGACAACACACTGACCGGTCGGTCCAATAAAAGGGTCTAAACCCCCCAAAGTGAAGTGTCTTTGAACCATGTTCCGTTCAGTCAGCAGACAGCAAATGGTGGCAATGTGGGACCTTCCTCACTGGGAAGAGTTAATGGGAGGCAATATCAATGTTAAATCAAACCATGGGGAAATAATTAAGATCACAACTAAGATATTAAAATAGCACAGGTTTCCTGCTGTGCTTCATTTATTATACTATGATTTTAATTAAACCAAATTTCACTTTCACTTTTGCTGCAGAACGAAACCTGCTGATATAGTTCTACGGGTATTTTTAGACTTGCGCTCCGAACAGTCTGGGTCTCGTGTGCAAATCAACAAATTCATCCACGCTTTCTCATAATCGCACGGCTTTTCAAAATAAGATACATATCAAGTAAATTTGTTAATTATCTTGCCTTAATCAAAGATGATGTGATTACTGTTTAGTGTGACTTTGCCAAATCCATTTGTCCCAGGCCACTACTTACACACACACACACACACACACACACACACACACACACACACACACGCACGCACGCACGCACGCACGCACGCACACACACGCACGCACACACACACACACTACACACACACACACACACACACACACACACACACACACACACACACACACATTAGGCCTACTTTTTTGGAAGAGTTGTATAAAGATTAAAAAAGGTCCTCACATTTAATGTTTTATCTTAGCAATTAATATATATCGGGTTAATGAAACGGAAATGACATCAGCATTAATATTACTCATCATTTATAATACACATAATGTGTTTGGTTTTTGTTTGTGTGGGTGTGTGTTTGTGAGAGAGAGAGAGGGAGAGGGAGAGAGAGAGAGAGAGAGTGTTTTATTAGGCTCATAACTCTTCGGTCTCCAGAGGAAGCTGTGAGCATTCAAGCTGAAGGCCAAATCTCTGCACACTGCACCCTAATGCGAAACAGCTCAGCTGGGAGTTGAGAAAATGCTGCTGAATATTCGAGAGGCTCCACAACATTTCCGCTGCAGTGGAAACACTCACAAATGTGTGTTTAAGGGGCTGAGCTGTGCCCTCATTTGCTTTGGTGCGTGACATTCAGCAGTTTACATTTATTTTGTACAATAAGTCACTTTTACTAAACGGAAAACCTACAAAATGATTAACCATAAATATGTGGTTTTGCAGCCTGAACCATGTGCTGTGTGGTCATAAAACGCTGCACATTGCAGAAAGACATTGTTGTCAGAATAACTACATGTAACAGTTGTTGCTGTTTAGCTGGAAAGGAAATGTAATGCTGAATTATTACATTGCAGATATTTTGGAGATGATTTTATTAAATAAAAAATATATAGTGACATGCGTAACAATGACAAGAGTATTTACGATGTGATTTCATCACAGCTTAGTGACACACCTGACTAACTAAAATATATTATTCTCTGCCTCACTGATCAGCTCACATTGAGCGATGCATTGAATAATGAAAGCTCACGTCAAATAATAAAATGTGTGCGACATCTAGTGGTGAAAAACGTGACTTGCATCTTAAAATTAGAATAAAAAAGGAAGAGGCTGTATTTCATTTGGGCCAGACTTTTCATTAGTGGCTGTGAATATTTAATATTTGATGATGTACATACTCAGTAAATGTTGTTGGATCAGATCAGTTCTAGACTATGGCTGTGTGGCATATAGGTCGGCGTCTAAAACCTTGTTGGGAACATGTAATAGAAACACAAGCATTAAGGATATGTAGTGGGGCCTTTACAACTACATCTGTGCCAGCATTGCAGGTAGAAATGGGGGACATTTTGGAGTTGAGAAGAATACAGATCATGATGACATATTGGGTCAGTTTACAAGGACATAATCATCCAACAATAAGTGCTATTGAGCCATGGGAACATGAAAAAAGTCCAACAAAGAGCTTTGGTTGGGCTGTGAAGAAGAAGGCTAGTGATTTAGATACACAGGAGTTATTCTCCAACTGTGGTTCTGCCAGCTATTCCTCCTGGGTTACTGCCACAGCCTGAAACAGATCGTGGCCTCCTTGAACTGGTGAGAGATGAACGTGGAGGAAACTGTAAGATCTTCAAGTCATACATCAGGAGGAATTACTACAATTATGTACAGATTTATACAGATGGATCTAAAGACCCTAAAACTGGTAGAACAGTAGCAGCAGCAGTAATCCCAGAATGTAATGTGCAGTGTGGGAAAAGACTCAGTGATGATTTATCTGTGTTAGCATGTGAGATGATGGTCATAGTTATTGCCTTAGTGGGTAGAGAACGTCAGGCCAGAGAGAGTGCTAATTGCGTCAGACTCATGTGCAGTGCTAATGAGTTTGAAATTTTGCAACTCCAGAAGTAGAGGATTTATTGTATGAGATACTTCAATCACTATTCAGAGTGATAGTAATTTAGGGTGGGTCCCTGCCCATGTTGGAGTTGATGGCAATGAGAGGGTGGATAAAGCAGCAAAAAGGGCTTTGGAGAAATAACATTAATGTAAATATAAGTAAGTCAGAAGCTAAAGTGGTGATTAAGGGACAAATCAAAAAGATATGGCAGAACGAATGGAATAAAGGGAGTAAAGGAAGTTATCTTTAAAAAAATGAACCATTGGTTGGGAGTGCAGGTTTTAGTGGAGGAAATAGAAAAGAAGAGATGATTCTAACAAGACTAAGGAATGGCCACACTGGTCTTAACAGTTCCCTCTATGTGATTGGAAAAACAACAATGGAAAGTGTGAGTCTTGTGAAGAAGAACTGTGGACCATGTTTTATTGTCCTGTCAGAGGAGAGAAGTCAGCGAGAGAAGTTATTTATTTTATTTAATTTATTTAATTTATTTAATTTATTTAATTTATTTTATTTATTTTATTTATTTTATTTATTTTATTTATTTTATTTATTTTATTTCGTTTGTTTTTTGTATTAGAGAGGGTATCCTTAGTCCACCCTCCAGATTAGTGGGTGGCGGTAATGCACCCGAGAGCTGTTTGCCAGCCGCCATAAAAAGTAAAAGAAGAAGAAGAAGCCGAAAAGGAAGAAGAAGAAGAAGAAGAAGAAGAAGAAGAGGAGGAAGAGGAGGAGGAGGAGATGTCAGTTCATGTAACAGCGAAAGTGTTGTAGTTTCGGCACCAACTTGGCTAAATGGCCGGCTAGCATAAACACTTAAACACCAACTAATGTAAGTATTTATTTAAATTAAAAGCCCTAATTAAGATGAATAACCTGAAAAGACAGTGTGTTGCTCGTGACGATGCTAATCTGTTATTGTTATTGTTGCACTAAGATATCAGTTACGTTAACATTATGCTAACTTAGCTAAAGCTAAGCTACACTTTTGGTACGATTCTGTTTGACTCACACCAAAGATATTTGTAAAGTCTATCGGCCTCTCTGTCTGGTACAGTGATAGTTGTATAACGTAATGTTTCAATAGAGCAGCTACTGTTAGCTATAGCTCCATTAAAGTTAGCATTCACGCTAGCTTTATGGGTTTTATTTGATAAGGGACAGTGCACATTAATACAAAACATTGCTGTAACTGCGCCAGAGTTAGTCAAGAAGCTATTTTTCATCTGTAGTCCCGGGACAGATGTTATAAAGTAAACGAAAATATGTTATATATATATATATGAAAGAAGTGAGAATATTAGTAGTATCATCATTCAGGAGACTCTAGTACTGCATTGTCAAGTACTAACAAGACATGCAGCACAGAGGCTCTCAAATTCAACACACACAAAGCAAATAAAATGAGGGATAACTATGTTAAATAGAAACATGGACTAAAGACAAGATTATGCTACATTGTTACAATATTATGTTGCATTGTTGGACACTAAAAAACTCCATGTCAGTGGCACAACTCATAAAAGCATGCAGAGTATGTGATATCAGTCAGACACAGCTAAACAACAATAAAAGACATGCATGCAGGTAGATGAGGGTCAACCGGTAATTTCAAGACAGACAGGTGACAACAGAGAGACAGACAGACGGGTGACAACAGAGAGACATACGGGTGACAACAGAGAGACAGACGGGTGATAACAGAGAGACAGACAGGTGACAACAGAGAGACAGACGGGTGACAACAGAGAGACAGACGGGTGACAACACAACAGAGAGACAGACGGGTGACAACAGAGAGACAGACGGGTGACAACAGAGAGACAGACGGGTGACAACAGAGAGACAGACGGGTGACAGATTGAGGACAGTAAGGTTACATTCTAGTGCTGACAGAGCTGGGTACTAACTAACCATTTCTTTACTTAACGTTATAGTTTAGCCTAATTGTCTCCTGTGAAAGGACAATGCTAAATTAAGCATTTGCCTGCAAACAGCTATAAGTTATAACATGCGAGGTCTTGACAGAATAGGTTGTGTTCTATAATAAGTTATGTGAGGGCAAAGATTTCCTTAGTAAATCCACAACAACAATGGCAGCCACTGTGAACAGTTTCTCTATCAGCAGCTTGTTAAATCCTGTGATGACGTAGGCGTTTAATGTCGTAGCAGGGCTTAAATGTGGTGTTTAACATCAGCAGCATGAACTGTTTAACTGTAGCCAGGATTGTGTTTCAACAGAGACTTTCTCTTCCACAGTGAACCAAAGAGGAGACGACTGTAATCTACAGCTATGGGGGCCCTGATATCCCGATGGAAGGTAACAAGACAGCTTAAAAACAAAAACACTTCAGGTTGAAGTGAAATCAAGGAGTTAACATGGCACAATATAAACAGAATGCAAGATACAAACCATAATTATGAGACAAGACTAATACAGGTTTCATCAAATCTTGATGAAAGTCTTTTTCAAGAAGATGGCAAAACTGATGTTGTTGCTCTGAGCTTTTCAGGGAGAGAGCTGTGACGGACATGAAGAGAGTCGTCTTTCATTACAAAGATTTAATAGGGCTGAAATCTAGCATGAGGCCAAGTTATGCAGTACGTCAGCCAGTATTCATTAAATCTTAAAATCAGTTCCAAAATATACAATCAACAATTACAAATGGATAGAAATCAATAAGACAGACCCTCTGCTCTGCAACACAATTATTTTACTTCACAAGCCTTAAAAAGTGAGACAAAAGACACGGACACTGAATCTTAGTAGGTTTTTGAGTATTTGAGATGATTTGGTTGTGTTAACTGTCGACACAGTGAACCCAAGCTCGATGAAATTAATCTGCTATTTTTAGACGTCAAAGGGAAACAGACAGACAGACAGACAGACAGTCAGTGTTTACAGTGACGGGGTTGATTGATTACTGACACATCAGTCAGTTGTTAATCTGTTGACTGAGCAACACTGATACTGTTGTCTGATGAATGCGATGATGACTTTCTGATCTTTATCCTCAATCCAGACAAAGCCAACCACAGTCGAGCAGCTGGAGAACATTGACAAGGTACCAACTAAACTCTGGATCTGATTTTTGTCTTTCTCAGTCACTCAGGTTCTCTGTGTTGTTCTATCATGCCCAGTTTGCATTTTAGTTTCTCACGATGAATATGTACAGTTATACGATCGATCGGGGGCCTTTCTCAAAAGCAGGATGATTGAATTACGGGATGGTCACTCTGAACATGGCGCAGGAACGTCCTCAATCCTGCTTCATGAGAAAGGTCACTTTTATCAACCTGAAACTCATATTTGACCGTCCCAAAATGAACTTAAAGTTACAGAAAATAGATTTCTGCAAACTCCCAATGGGTGAACTCTAACCTCAACGTCATAATTATTTGAGCTTCTTTGCACACTGTTTAAATAACCTTTAAACCTCCACGTTTCCCTTGTAGGAGATTAAAGAGCTGGAGGAGTTCAGAGCCAAAAACCATCGTCTGCAAAAGGTAGAGTCAGCAAAACATCCCAGATGTGGTTGAATTGTAGTTTCTTCTCTCTCACCGTGGTGTTTGTGTGTGTGTGTGTGTGTGTGCAGCTGTGGGTCGGCCGGTTGCTCTTCTACTCGTCAGTCCTGTACCTGATGACCTCGCTGGTCGTGTACTGGCTCTATCTACCTGAACAATGGTTCCAGAGAATAGCCATGGCCCTGCCTTTCTTCATCTACCCTGTGCTGTGAGTGCTAATATTCCTTTAGTACCCTGTTCATTGTGTGCATGGTGTTTTCTTTGAGCAACTGTACAGTGTGCAAAGTGACTTGATGTTAGTTGAAAAGTGTGACCGTGAAGTTGATTATTAAGAGCAGCTGCTTCTCTTCTTCTCCCTCGTCCTCAGGGTGTGGCTCATCAGGAAGCTGCTGGTCTTTCTCTTTTCCAAACGCACGGAGAGAAACAGTAAGTTGTCCGTCTGTCCATCCAACGAACACAAAACACATCTGTTCCATGGTTTGGTTCATTTTATGACACTTTGACTGAGCAGTTTTTATAACCTCTTGTTTTTTTTACTTAAACTCACAACCCTGTTATTATTGTCTCCTTTTTTTAGATGATAAATTGGAAGATTTAAAGGTTTCCAAAAAAAAGATTGTAAGTGCCATATTTTTCACACTCAACCTTTAATATATGTGGCTTTTACTGACTTGTTTAACGAGAGTTTGGATGTCATGAGGCGAGGGAGTGTGACTGTTCAAAATGCAAAATCTTGTCTCTTTTTAACAATATGCAAAGTAATATTTCTTGCCACAACAATTGTTACGTGTTCATTGCAGCTGCCTCCTAATGTTTCCTTAATGAAGCTTCCCTTCTCATCATTTATGTTTTGCAAGGTAGAAAATGATTCAGGCTGAGTTTATCTCCAGGGCTCATCTCTGTTTTAACTAACGGATCACAATCCAGTGTTAAAATGACCGTTTCCCTCGTTTGTGTTCCCAGCTGGAGGAAGTGATGGAAACGGAGACGTACAAAAACGCCAAACTCATCCTGGAACGCTTTGATCCCGACGCTAAGAAGAAAGCTGTGAGTGCCGTCGTCTTTTTTTTGTTCTAGTTTTATCTTTTAGTGTTTGTTTTTGTTGTTTGTGTTGACTTTTGTTGGTTCTGTTTGCTGTTATGTTGTAGGAGCTGGAGTCGACTCCGCTGCGTCCTCAGATGACTCCCAGGCCAGGACAAGGTATGATGCACATCAGTACACAAGGGGAAGCATCGTTTAAAGTTTGATTAGAGGCATTGAGGGAGCTCAGGTCAGAGGTATGCATCGACGAGAGCTACAAAACATTGCATCTGAAAAAGACCAAATTCTGTGATTATTCCGGTCCTCTCTGCAGAGATTCGACAGAGAGGGATGCCAATGAGACCCATGCCGATGGGCACCCCGGGTGCAATGGCAATGACTCCCCCGCCTGGAGCGCGGCCCATGTTAGGACCAGGGGGCACACCTGTGGGTAAGGGGGGCATACAGACACTTAACATCAGGTGTGATGGAGCATCACAGTTTGCATCAGCTTTGGTGCTGGACCCACACACAGCGGCGTGAGTTGACAGTGAGAGCTTGTCAGCTGTGTTGTAAATTAGCATTTTGCTACAAACACTTAACACAGTGCATCTGGGCTTTGTGCATAAATGTATGTTACAATTCTAATGCTACTGTGATGTCCATATCAAATAAAGAGAAATTGAAATTGTGTTCTTTCACCGAGGAATACTACAGGTCTCTGTCCGGCTGTGAAGATTCTCCGATTCTGGGCGAAGCACTGAGTCAAAGGCAACAGGAATGAACAGAACGCCCAGTTTCCTTTGACTTAGTTGTTGTAGACATGCGTGTGTGTCTTTATCCCGTGTTGCTCTCCTCACAGAACATCTCCCTCTCTCAGCTCCAGGAGGGCCGCCGGAGAGATCGGCTCTGTCTGCCTCCATCCTCCAGGGGGCGATACCCAGGACCCCCTGCTCTCCTATACCAGGAGTAGGTAGGTTGAAAAGCCTTTGATTGCATCTTGTCATAAATGCTTCTATGAGTGCATATTGTATTGAGGCCAACAGAGATCAGCAAGTCTGTGAACTCAAATGTAAAGCATTGAATCTGTATGAAATGTATCATTCCCATCTGTTTTCTTGAAGGCATGCACCCACCGGGTCCTCCGTTAGCAAGACCCATCCTGCCCAAAGACAGGGGAGCCGTGGACCGAGTCATTGAATACCTGGTCGGGGACGGACCACAGAACAGGTGAAGACCCTTCGGCTGGACGTAAACCCCCTCTTGTGGAAGTAGCTTGTAACTTTCACCCAAACTCATCGTATCATTTAGCAGTCTGCAGATTCCCCATAAGGGAGCGGTGTTCAGTCATTGTCAGACCTCCTCGACCGCACAAACCTGCATTATCTATTGGATTGGGAATGAATGATAAATATACTTCTCCTGCCTTCAGGACTCAGACCAGGAAGATTAATGGAAATTAACTTTTACTAAATATCTCCTTGATTGCACTGAACATTGCAAAAGTATTTTATCAAACAGCATCTGCCTCTATCCCTCCTTTCTTCCTTCCTTCCTTCCTTCCTTCCTATAGGTACGCTTTGGTCTGCCAGCAGTGTTTTTCTCATAACGGCATGGCTCTGAAAGAAGAGTTTGAATATCTCGGTAAGAACAGAAACACACCATTACATTTAATGAGAAGGACTCTCCGTTAACAATCTCTCCTTCTGATCTCTTTCTTGTTTCCTATCTCCCTCCCGCTCAGCGTTCCGTTGTGCGTACTGCTACTTCCTGAATCCGGCCAGGAAGACGCGCCCTCAGGCTCCCAGGCTTCCAGAGTTCAGCTACGAGAGGAGGCTGCGAGCAGAATCGCGTTCCCCTGGGCCAACGCCTCGTTCTGGGACAGACACAGAGGAGAGTGCGCCCCCCTCTGGAGGTACTGGGAAAAAACACACAGATGCACAGACAAGCAGCCAGCAAGGCAAGGTCTTCTCCCCGTTCTGTGCATCTTAATGTCACTGACTCCATGTCCTAACCGCTCGTGTGAAAGGCTTCTAGTGCAGTGCTCCAGTTGATTTTTTTTTCTCATTAGTTAGTGTTTGATTCTTTTCCCAACTTCTACCCTTTATGTAGTTGTTAGTGAGCAAGGAGCCAGCAGAGGTGAGACACCACCACCTTCAAATATCTCCATCCTCTTTGCTGCAGAAAGCAACAGAGTTTTTAAGAACCTGTAACGTTAGAGTTGAGAAATACAACTGGCATGAGGTAATCTCTCAATATCTTCTGTTCATATTTTTTTTACCAGTTCCTTCTAGGTGCAGGCAATCGTTTGTTGTCCTGGTGGTGCAACACAAACTAGTAAGCAGAGTAAAGTAGCTTGCAGAGTGGTATACCAGTTAAACAGTGTGTGTCTTACCCAAATGCTAGTTCGTCTCATTTGTACAAACGGTGAACAGCGTAGACGTTCCTCAGCACGTTTCCTTTTTGTCAGAGCTGTGAGCGCACTAACCGTGTTGCGTTTTCGTGACCAGCGGGTGTAACGGTGTAACTTTGCCTCTAGCCAAGGGTCCGGCTCCGTGGAATTTGGTCCACAGTTTCCGGATCCAGCAGAGTCCAAAGACCCCTCAGAACCGACCTCTGCAGAGTCCAGGTTCCCCTCCTCTCTCTGCACCGTCTGATCCGGCTTAATCTAGACTGATTTACCTCAGAATGGATCCGTTTGCTCCGCTGTAGAGTCCATAACCTGGTAGAACGCAGCCCAATGCCGCTCCCAATCTGCTGCCTCTAATCACACTCTAAAGACCTCAGGGTTGAAGGACTAATGTTTTCACCAGACCTGGGTCCAGCACGGTGTCCAAATGCATTTCATTTTATTCACAGAATTAAAATCAATCTGGCAAAGTTTAGAAAATCACAAACGGAATAACTGATTTATTACCGTCTGAATTGTCCTGTTTAGCAAATGATGAATATAACCTTAAAATATGAAAATAAACCTGTTTGACCCACATCTGGTCTTCACTGAGTGCACAAAACATTCAGCTGTATTTCTTAATTGATTGATTTGCTTTCTAATCTGCACGTTTAAAAGGGATCAGAGTCTGTGCCTGGTCACTTCATGGAAGTATTTTGTGCATAAAGTTTTATATTGTGTCTGATGATTTAACCCCCATTCAGACCAGATGTATTAGTTTAGGTTAATACAAAAGCTCTCATTAGTGGTTTTAATCCGACCTTCAGCACATTTTTACCCAATCCCAGCTGTAATTAGAGTTCCTAACATCTTCTTATTGTGTACAGCTAGTTCATCCTGTATTTCAGGGCCCATCTGTACCTTGTATTTTAAAGTATGTGTCTGAGTTTTCACACATTCAGACCTGCATTCCCAGTTATCTTCAGTTCAGTGTCGTGTGAATTTGGTGCATGGAGATAGATTATTCGATCCACAGTAAAACATACTAAGCTTGATGTTAAGAACCAATGATTCTGGTGTTGATGATGAAAAAGGGCTTTTGTTTGAGATGAACGGACATCTTCTTGATCCTCTTGAAAGCATGTTGTTGGATAAGAGGAGGAGATTTTATGAGACGTTCCTGACGCCTCTCACGCTCTCCACTCCTCCCAACCCTAACAAAGGGAATGCTGTAATTTATCTTTGATTTTAACACTGATTTTAACTCCCAACAACCAATCATGTGCTGCATTGCAAACTATTCACATTACCTGAGACTCTTTCTCTGACTCTTCACTATTCTGTTCATTTGATGGTTCTATACGAGTCTTACTTGCATATCTTCTCCTCAGATGAGAGAGAGTTGGGGGAAGACGAAGGACCCACTAAAGAAGTAGAGAGTGAGAGCCAGTCGGAGGAGCAGCAGCAGCAGCAGCAGCAGGAGGAGGAGGAGAAGGAGAAGGCGGAAGAGGAGGAGGAAGTGGTTCAGGAGGAGGAAGAGGTGGAATCAGAGCAGCGTCACAGCGCCCCCCCTGAGACCGAGTCTCAGCCATCGTAGTTGCAGAGAGTCCAGAAGAGGACCGGGGACGTCGGATCATCCGGTCCAAACAACAGGTGTTGGTACTGGCCATGATAGACGGGTGGCATTTTAATGCAACATAGGCGGACAAGCATCAACAGTTTAATTACATTGTTCTTCCTTGCAACCAAAAACTACATCAGTCTCACTTGTTTCAGTTTGCTTTTATTGGGGGGGGGGGGGGGGGGGGTCTGTTGATGTTTCACCATCAACAGACCGTCAGACTAAGAACACGGAGGAGACTCTGAGGATGTGCTCAGAGAATGGTGTATTCTAAATGAATTAATGCATCATTAATTATACTGGAATAGTCCAACGATATTGCCTAAAATGAAGCCAACCTATGATGTGCTGACAGTTGGATCGGTTCATGGGAAGGTGTCAGATCGATGATTGTAGTTTGAATCCCAGAGCTGTTTCTCGATAGAGCAGCTGGCTGCTTGCACGGCTCTACATGTGGCGACTAACCTAGTTCATCTTTAACTCTTCTATACTTTAAGGTTCCTTTTTAGGTTTGACGTAGTTGGTCGGCTGCTGTTTGATTTGTTAATGACGAGTTGTGATTTTAGGTAGAACTGCTGGTTCACACACACGGCTGCAGCACAAACATGTTTAAATCTTAATTCCTGATTCTTAATTTAGCTGACACCACTTAGTGTGGTGTTTGTATATTTAGCTGAATATCACAGGTTCTTAATACGACGCAAATTCAAGTATGGAACATGCATGTTGTTTCTTTTTTTTTGTTGGGTTGTGAGAAACACATGAAATCAAACAAAGCATCTGAAGACACTCCTGTTGTGAATCAGGACCTCAAGGTTTCAAGGTGCTGCTTCAGTTTTTCTTCATCTCTTCTTTTAATCCTCGTACGAGCTCGTCAGCTGCTCTCAGATCTGCTGCTGAATCGATGATACTCCCCAGAGAAAGCAGCAGCAGCAGCTGCTGCTGCTGAAAGTCTCTACATTGATGCCATTTGTTTCCTCTTTTCTAGTTAGAAAGTTAGACGCAGTCGAACTTTTTCACTGGCCGACTTTTGTCAGCTGCAACTTATTTTCACTTATGTTAAAATGTCCCACTTCAGACGGCGTGCAGCGCTCAAAAACTGAACTCTGATAACTCCAGAAAATGTGCTTTTAGCAGAGGAGCATGTTTTCTTGTATTTTAAATGTGTGGTTAAAACCTGTTCAGTACCACTCTGCTGCTTTAGCTGCACTCTTATGTCTTATCTCTCTTAACCAACATTTTATTTACAGCACGGGAGAAGTGAACCTCCACAGTTAAATGTAGTCGTTCTTTAAAGTGGGGCGTGTCAACCCAAGCTAATCTAGTATCTTGAGTCCGTCGTCAGTGTTGATGAACAAAGCTGTTAGTGAAGGAGTCTCTGAACAAACCGACTGCAGCTAAAACTGCCAATTTCTCTCTTTCTGGTTATTGCCAATCTTAGTCCTCCGTGGGATTATTATAAACTATCGTTTGCCAAATGCACTGTTTTACCTGTGTGTCCTGAGGATGTTTGCACTGAGTTTCTTTCTATTTATTTGGCCGTATTGTGTTTTAATCTTTTGAAGTATTGCTGCACTGTTTGGTTTTAAACTTTTAGACGAGGAATCACTATTTAGAAATGTCGGCCTGGTTGGGGCTCGGTAGGATTTTGAAAATTCTTTTTGACGTTTTCTTCTTGTTGCTTTCATTCCGTTTTTAAATGTGTGCACTCGCAGTAGGCAAGTGGTGCCATGTTAGTGTGTCTACTGTTCTTAACAGTGTGTCCTGCACCATGTCTAGCTGCTGTAGCAACATGAGAATTAAGGAGGTTTGTTGGCCGGCAGTAGCACGGCGTGTTTTTGACAACAAGTTCTTCTTTTATTAAATAGAACCAGAATAAATGATGAGTGTCTATGCAAATGTGAATATGTGGCGTCACCTGCATTGTACAGGTCTGGAACTAGAAACACACACAGGCTAAATGTGCTTAAAGGGGTACACCAACAACTCATTATATTCTTTTTAATATGTATTTTTAATGCGTTTAATTTAGGATTTCCACACTAAGTGTGTGTGTGTGTGTGTTTCTAGTTAGTTGTTGAACTCCTCAAAAACTCGCAACAACCCAGAACTATTTGGCAGAAGTTGTCTTCAAAGGTTTCAGCTCGTGTGACTCAGTACATCGCAGCTGAAGTGCTTTTTGGACAAAAGGTTTGTTGAATGTTGAAGAGAAACCATGTGATGAATTTAAAGACTCCACACTGTGACCACGTTTTGATCTTTGATGGTTCAAGTGTTGATGAGAACATGGTAAACGTTCTATATCTGGAGCTGTCGCTTACATTTAATATTTGAAAGCTCCTCAGATTCTGCTCTGTCTCACAGAATCTCTTCATGCCGGTTTACTTTGCATTTGTAGTTTAGTTTTGCTAGATTTATCGGTTACCTTCCTGCCAACGCTGGTTGTCATTACGTGGGCGCATGGCACGCCTAATAAAGTTTTTCAACAACAGGAAGCCAATAGTTGTGGTTCTTGAACGCTCTGCATGTCCGCTTCACAGGTTCATTTAGGTTTTGGTCCAAATTAAACCGGCTGCAGAATCTCACTAGTGTGAACATTTTCATTATTGTGATATTAAGTTTACAGTCATGATGAGATATTTTCTCTATGAAGTAATAAGCCACTTATTTATATATACAACAATAAAGAAAGATGGAATGGTAGAAATGATACGAATAATGCATTTTATTTGTCACTCTTTCACAACTGTGATTATATAAATAACAACTGATCAAGTCAATATGACAGCAGAACTTTATTGTACAAATAAACCAAATTAAATTCTTTTTTTTGTCACAGCTGCAAAATAAATCAAGTTACCTTCAGGCAGCAACACTGCAGCTGTGATGTGGCTTCTTTTGTTATGTCAGTTCATTTTATTTGCTGTGGCAGTTAAAGCTGCACAAAACACACTTATCAGCATTAACCGCACGTTCCCCAAAGGAAAACAGTTAGTTTACCTAACGAACGTCTAACTTCATGAAACTCCACCGTTAACAGCAGATCAGTTTAAACTGATTTTCAACCACAATCCTTCAGTGTGGTTGAAAACCATTTATCCAAAAATAATAATAAAAACTAGTGAGCTCATAACAAACTGTACAGCAGATTCAAGAGGAATTTACACGCGACAAAGCAACCCTTGCCACCAAATCATGAATATTTACACAAAGAATATAAATGACACGTTTAGAAGTCAAGTGAGTGTCAGACGAAACAAAACAATAAAACTTCCATGCAGGAATAAATCTCGTCTGCACTCAAAGACCCAGACTGTGTCCTCAACCTGACTCAGGCTGTACAACTGGCAATGAAGGTAGATTTAAATACAATTAAAACACGTCTTCTACATCAAATCTAAACAGGCTGACCTGCAGTCATGAGTCAGGGTTCATCAACTGTTAAGAGACAGTATTTTCTAATGATATGTAGCATCCATCCTCAGTTGATCCTCATGAGAAACGTTCTCGTGTTAAAAGGTCTGTTTTAACATTTAAGAAAATCCTCTGACTCAAACCTTAAATCAAACTCCCCCCCCAAAAAAAGACAAAAATGAATTATTATGGCTTTTACGTAACATGTACTCCAGAGTCAATGGCAGCAATAAAACACTACAAAAACACCTGAAATAACAGACAAGAGTAGCTTCAAGTATGACGCATGGACATCTGGATGTCAGTGAACGCACCGACGTGCACATTGGAAGGTGATTTAAAGGTCAACTCAAACCTGTGTGGGAACACCGACGTCTGCCTTACACCTAAACCCCCCTCATGGGGCGGGGTCCTCTACAGCGTGTTGAGCTCGATGAGTCTCCCCGCGAAGACGAAGAGCGTCCCGATGATGCACACGGCCATGAACACACAGAGCAGGATGTGGTCCAGAACCATGGCCACGAACTTCCACTCCTCTGCTGCCTGAGACGAGACCAGACGAGGAAGGAAGAGAGAGAGAGAGAGTCGTGTTTGAAGTGCTCTGACTATGAGTGAATGTTATTTGGGTATTTAGTTAAAGGGATGTGATACTGATGTCATTTTGCATCAGTTGTATGATGGGTTTGGCTGCTTTATGTATTTAAAGTTTGCTTTACAGACACACGTGAGACTTGTCAATGTTGGTAAATTATTAATGAAATTGCCATTCCAAAACAAATGTTTTTGGTCCCCATTTGTTGGTCTGGTTACCAAGGTATTTGAAAAATCTTATAATTAATTACATTTTAATTAAATTTAATGGAAATTTCAAGGAATATTTTGACATTTGGGAAAAAAAAGACGAGACGATTGATACGACTCTCTGTGTCTGTACAGTAAATGTGAGGCTGGAGACAGCAGCCGGTTAGCTTAGCTTAGCACAAAGACTGAAAACAGAGGTAAACAGCCTGGCTCCATCCAAAGACTCTTATTAACACGTTATGTCTTCTTTGTTTAATCTGGACAAAAACCAAAGTGTACGAATGACAAGTTGTGGTTTTATGAGATGTGATGTCTATTTTTTGTTTTTGTTCGGGCGGAGTAACTTTCTTGAGTCTATGCTGGTTGCCAGGCAATTAATCAATTAATTTTAGCTTCTGCAATTTAAAGGCCTTTCTTTCAGTATTTTTAAAATAAAATATTACACCGACTCTTGTGCTGCCTTGGTAGAGACTTTTTTTTTTAATAAGCGTATGAATTGTTTTATGAATTGTGTAAACACTTGTGTCCATTGTCTTACATTGTTAGATTCCTCGTCTGATTTCATGGTCTCAGCGATGTACTTCACCCCTTCAATGGCGCTGCGAACATCCGGGTTTTTGGTGATGGGAGACTGGTAGGTGACACTGGTGGGGTTGGGGTTACCTGCAGGGGAGAGACAGGTCATACATATTAATTATAAACATGATAATAGTACAACACAGAGAGAAACGGCATCCTGGTAACCTTTAAGTGTATTTAGCTTTTTTACTAATAAAGCAAATGTATCATTCATTTATTTGCAGCCTTGCCTGAGATGTCAGAGATGTCCATGTCAGTGGGGAACAACCTCTTCTGCCGGGTCTCCTGACTGGGACGCTTCATCGTCGAGAAGAACATCAGGTTGGGAATGGTTTCGATGAAGACCTGAGACAAAAAACCGATGCATTCTTTTTATTCAGTCACACACACAACACTTTCTCAAATCATCGCGGGTATAAACCTTGCGTATCCAGGGGGGCATGGTGTGCGTGCTGGGCGAGCGGTGGTGCGTGTTGATGACGATGACGGTGATGATGATGGAGGCGATGACGAACACCATCGTGAAGAGCATGTACTTCCCGATGAGAGGCACGGCGCTGGAGGTGGAGGGGATCAGCTCCACGATGACCAGCAGGAAGACGGTCAGAGACAGCAGGACGGAGATGGAGAGAGTCATCTTTTCACCTGTAGAGACAGGGAGACGGACACAGAGACAGACGCTTTTAAACGGCTCTTATAGTAGAAATGGTGGCAAGTTATGGCTTTACAGGCCAACTGATGAACTAGCTTGTGTTTTATTTATGCTCTAATGTTACAGAGTGACAAGCTCATGTAGTACAAGCACATCCCATTGGATTTCATGTATTTTCCATGTATGAAAGTGTCCCCAAAATGGTGTGAAAATATCTGACTTCATGTGCTTTTCCTCAGTTTCCACAATACTTGCCTGATATGTGCCACACATGTGAGCAAGTAAATGTGTCACTTGTACTAACTGGTGAAACGCTCATAACCTACTTTATTTAGTCACACCAACAAAGCTTTTTTTTGGACAGGTTTCTGTGTACGTCTACGTACCGGAGTCGGTGGGCAGGTAGAAGACCAGTCCGGTGAGGAACGAGAACAGCATGCAGGGAATGATGACGTTAACGATGAAGTAGAGAGGCAGACGCAGCATCAGGAAGTGGTAGGTGATGTCGAGGTATGGCGTGTCGGGGCAGCAGGTGTAGTAAACCCAGTGCTTCCAGCTCCGGTAGTCCTTTAGCACCCATTCACCAGACTCCATGAAGTTGCTGAGGTCAGGCCGATCGTTGTCCTAGAAGACAGAGGAGTATAGGAGGTAATGCACCGCAGTAGAAAAGGGCCTTAAAGGTGAAGATATTTAGGGGTCACATGCTGTAAACTACAGTTTGATGACAGGAGTCATGTAATGATTACTAAATCTGTAGTATTTGAAACCACAGACACAAGCTTTCACACTGATCTGTCAACATAACCCTGTGAATATATATCTGTAAGTCACACTCACTGGGTTGATGACGACCAGCAGTCCGTCGTACGTCCAGGTGCCCAGCTTCATGCTGCAGTTCTGCAGGTCGAACGGGAAATGGAGGACGATGATCTCGCAGTAGCTCTTAAAGATGGCCGGAGGGTTCCACGTTATCATCCCAGTGTGCTCCAACAGGACTTTGGTTTCGTGGATGATGGCAAAGTCGCCGTCAGCGCTGAGGAAGAGGAAGACGGGGACAGAGGGGGATGGGGAGAGAAGCATGTGAGGCATTTGGACGTATAGGTGTGTGTGTGTGTGTGTGTGTGTGTGTGTGTGAGTTTGAGTAGTGTGTGTTTACTTGTTGTACAGCACCAGGTCTGGTTTCCATATGTCGGGTGAAGGGACTCTGATCTTCCTGATGCCTCCGTAGTCATCTGGATTCCAATTCAGGTTCACATCGAGCCATTGCTGGGGTGAAAATCAGGGAAACGTGAGATCATTTTGTCTACTAATGTACTGATGAAGCCAAGTTTAGTTGTTTTTATTGCCTGAATTAATACATTGTGAAAATACAAGTTGTCATGTACAGTATATATCACAGCAGAATAAATATAAATCCTGTAAACACCAGCAGTCACCATGTCATAAACCCTTCTTTCTATTTCAACTAGTAAATAACAAATATCATTCATTTGTGACACTATTTGTGTAATATATTCACCAATAAAAAGCATATAAATACACGATAATGGGCTGCCAGTTGCAACTACATCAAAGTATGTAAATCAAACAGCAGATTCACTGTTAAAATATATGATTTATAATAATTGAGTAACTGTATTTTAGGTGTCACATGGTACAAACTTTAATAGCATTAATTTCTAGGGAAATGAATACTAATTAATTAATCCATTGGTCCATATCCTGTTAAATCTACATACTTGCAATGTGGCGTACCCTCTGAGCATTTTTATTGGAATTTTCTAAATGTGTAGTTGGCATATATTTTTGGTTTTCCTGAATTCAACAGTCACATTTACCTGTTTGAGACGAACATTACTGGTCACAATCTGGTTAACTTCATCCTGAGAGAAGCAGAACAAGACAGAATAAACAAAATCAGTCAGAGGCAAATAAGATTTTCATAAGAGATTTCAGGACAAAATATAGCCTGCACGCTTGTAACCACTTATTTTGTGTTTTTATGGACAGTCTGTGGCATTTTAACAATAAAAAAAAGCACATTTAGAGGCAAACATCCTATTATATTAATGGTCGAGGTAATCTGGAATGAGAATTAAACATTTTGACAGCACATATTCAAAGTAAAAAGGTTTTGGAGATAGTCACAGCTGCCTTAATGTTAAAACATATGCCAGCAACGTCACAGGTTGTTTGGGTGTATATAACTGCTAATGTTAATGTGAGAAATAATTAGAAGCAATGGTCAAGCGCTACCTGCTGGCAACAAAAAAACATGTGTGGATAATTCTGTATTAATGCATGACATAAAGCATCCTCAGTTGTACTTTATCATTACTATACAACATAAGATCAGTGACTGGATAGAATAGCTTTTTAAATGGTGTATTAAGTTTGGCTTGACTCGCAAGGTCAAGTACCGGTAGTGTGAAAAAACAACAATGCGCATGCTCAGAGCCAAAAAAAAAAATCTAACAAAAAAAATGTCATTTGATTGGCTAATTGCTAAAGCAAGTGCCGCTGACGTCACCGCCGCGCGCTTGATTGACGTGCGCTCGTCCTCGTTCTAGATCTAGAACGTTGAGAATGTACACACACACAGTTGAGTTCTTTCTTCTGCAGGACTGAGCTGGAGGACTTGAAGCAGTCACACCTCGGCGCTCACCAGCTGAGGAGCTTGAGTTATGAACCAAACTTAGTGTTTTTGTCAACACCGCTAAGGCTAGCTAGCTAGTTAATTGGTCTCATCTTCAGCCACGGTTCTCATCCGGTCTTCAGACCCCTGAAGCGAGCTGAGGACCCAGAAGGAGAGCTACAACAGTAAGAGCTAATACAACTAGCTACTTCTTTTTTTAAATTTGCATTGTGCTTGTGTTGTGCTGTTTTGTGTCATCTCTGAGCCGATATGTTTGTTGTGACTATGTAGAAAAATGAGGTGTCTTTTGCTGACTTTATTAGCCAAACATTAGCATAACACTGAGACTGACTGGATTCCCACGCCAGGCACAGTTATTTTCCATTTGTGCCTCATGGTCTTCATCTGTACAGACTGGTTGATCCAGCTAAAGACTGCTTGTGATGCTTGTGTCGTCTCTGGTCCTATAGTCTGGGTGGTAAACCCCTGAAAGATTTTACATCAGTTGAAGGTGCTCAGATGTTCCCGTTGGTGGGGTGAACATTGTAATACTTTAGTTAAATTGTTGTTATTTAAACTTTCTTTTTAAAGATTCCTATTCCCTTGCATTGTGGTCTTCATCTTTACGGACTGGTTGAACTAGCTAAAGACTGCTTGTGTTATGTTGCTTGTGTCATCTCTGAGCGGATATGTTTGATGTGATCCTGGTCCTATAGTCTGGTTAGCCTACCCCCCCCCAAAAGATTTAACATATATGGGACTGGAGTTATTGATGACTCCACTCCAGGTGCACATCCACATTGTTCATGTGAAAACTGAAAATCTTCATCATTTGGTCTACTTATGTGCCGATAAAGCTAAATTCAGTTGTTTAATTTCCATTTGTGCCACATGGTCTTCATCTTTACAGACTGGTTGTGTAGTGCTGCTTGTGTTATCTGGCCGCTGTGCCATCTTATTGTTTATTTGCATTGTGCTTGTGTTGTGCTGTTTGTGTTCCTTTTTGGCTGCCGTGCCATCAAGGAGCCGATATATATATTTTTTTCCTGCAGCAGGAGTGAAACATTGAAGACTTCAAATCCTCTTCACGTCATGCATTGTGAAGTGCCATGGACGACCTCGTTACAGCCTGAACGCAGAAGGAGAGCTACAAACAGTAAGAGCAATTCATTTTAATATGCATTGTGTTTAGTGGCCGACGTGCCATCACAGAGCAGATATGGTTGTAGTGACCCTGGTGCTACAATGTAAAGGCAGACATGGCTGCCACGCCCAGCCTTTGGTCATGAGCTCTCTTTCACCTTGTTGCATCTTTTTCTCATAAACATTCCGGCTGGAGTCTTGTGAGTGTTTGGCCTAAATACCTGGTTGTTTTGCGTTATGTTGGCTGCCGTGCCATGACGTGTTGTAAATGCTTGTGACTTGCTGTCTGCATGTGAGTGTGTTGGTATGGTAATTGAAAAGAGAAGCTATTTGCATTGCGGAATATTGTCTGTTTTTATTTCACATAGTTTGGCCGTTGCATAAAATGCAAACTTTTTTTGTATTGACCGAGAAGGTTTTCAGACCTGCCTGCCTAGCTAAAGACTGCTTGTGTTGCTTGTGTCATCTCTGAGTGGATATGTTTGACGTGATCCTGGTCCTATAGTCTGGTTAGCCTACCCCCCCCCAAAAGATTTAACATATATGGGACTGGAGTTATTGATGACTCCACTCCAGGTGCACATCCACATTGTTCATGTGAAAACTGAAAATCTTCATCATTTGGTCTACTTATGTGCCGATAAAGCTAAATTCAGTTGTTTAATTTCCATTTGTGCCACATGGTCTTCATCTTTACAGACTGGTTGTGTAGCGCTGCTTGTGTTATCTGGCCGCTGTGCCATCTTATTGTTTATTTGCATTGTGCTTGTGTTGTGCTGTTTGTGTTCCTTTTTGGCCGCCGTGCCATCAAGGAGCCGACATATTTTTTTTCCCCCTGCAGCAGGAGTGAAACATTGAAGACTTCAAATCCTCTTCACGTCATGCATTGTGAAGTGCCATGGACGACCTCGTTACAGCCTGAACGCAGAAGGAGAGCTACAAACAGTAAGAGCAATTCATTTTAATATGCATTGTGTTTAGTGGCCGCCGTGCCATCACAGAGCAGATATGGTTGTAGTGACCCTGGTGCTACAGTGTAAAGGCAGACATGGCTGCCACGCCCAGCCTTTGGTCATGAGCTCTCTTTCACCTTGTTGCATCTTTTTTCTCATAAACATTCCGGCTGGATTCTTGTGAGTCTTTGGCCCAAATACCTGGTTGTTTTGTGTTATGTTGGCTGCCGTGCCATGACGTGTTGTAAATGCTTGTGACTTGCTGTCTGCATGTGAGTGTGGTGTTTTTATTTCACATAGTTTGGCCGTTGCATAAAATGCAATCTTTTTATTTGAATCGACCGAGAAGGTTTTCAGACCTGCCTTGTTTATTTCGGTACCATGGATAGTGGCATATGCTGCATAATCCATGCTTTTATACCACAGATTGCTGTGACTTTTTCTCAGATGAACGGGCCTGTTTTGCCTATTTCTTGATGTAATTTGTTGTAAATGAATATTATCTATCCTATATTTAACTTCAAGTAGCACAACATCATTAAGTGAAGTGAAACTGTCATTACCTCTGGTCTTTAATCGTGACTGGTGTGGAGTAGAGGTCGGCCATTAAATGGTGCTCATAGGACATTTTACAAACTATTGTTATCGGTGGAGCTGAGTTCCAATAGTGGCCGACGTCACGTTGGGATGTACATCACCGTTTTACATGTAGGCTCCAGAATATGGTGCGCTTTTTACTTAAATCATCTGCATCTTAACAACTCCCGATGATAATTCAAACATCTGTGAAAGTTACATCGTTTATTTTATGTAAAATGCAGAAACCGGACGCTCTTCACTCTCGATAGTATTTTGAGTAAAGCCTCAAGTGCAAATGTCGTGAGCATAATGTCATGCCACTTAAATTGAGTAGTTATGTTTCATACATTTCGCTGCTGGTGTTAGCACCTCCATCCCTCTCTCTTACCACGCTGATGAGCTGTATCAGCTGTAGTCCCACGGTGACCTCGACTGCTTCGCTGAAGTGGTTAACGGGGCGAACCACCTTGTTGTAACCAGTGAACAGCGTTTTCACCAGACGCGTCTCATCCTCTGAGCAGAACACTGGACCTATAGGACACACAGACGTGTACGCAAATACTTCAGTCACACCTTTCACTGATGAGTGGCATCTTCTGAACATATTGCACAGGGAGGTCAGAGGAAAACACAGATTTCGGCTGTAGAGGAATTCAACTTTACTTGAAAGTAATGTCTGTAATGTGAGCTTTATGCTGTAGGCAAACTGGTTTATGGGTCAATGACATGACGTGCGTATTTCTGTGTCCGAGTCCACCATTTCCTTTCAAAATAATTGTATCAATTCATGACATACATACATACATACATACATACATACATACATACATACATACATACATACATACATACATACATACATACATACATACATACATACATACATACAGTGGGTACGGAAAGTATTGAGACTCCTTTAAATTTGTCACTCTTTGTTTCATTATATAATAATAAGTATATAATACTTATGACCATGTGATATTTCAGTTTTTCATTTTTAATAAATTTGCAAAAATTTCTACATTTCTGTTTTTTTCTGTCAAGATGGGGTGCTGAGTGTACATTAATGAGAAATAAAATGAACTTTTTTGATTTTTGCAAATGGCTGCAATGAAACAAAGAGTGAAAAATTTAAAGGGGTCTGAATACTTTCCATACCCACTGTATATATAAGTTGGTTCACAACTTTAGACTTGTTTCACCACATTGTTCCGGACACAAAGATATGCATTACATCCATTTTGAAGATCATTTTTAAAATGACCTTTTTTAGAAGCCTTATTTGTCAATGACCTTTTATACATTTCCTTTTGTGCTCACTTTGACTGAGATGCACAATAGGACATGTCACCACATCCAGCTGACGCCCGTGTCCCCGCAAATATTTTCACGCTGGAACCAAAATCACAGCTGAAGCGTGAGTCAGGCCAGCAGATTGCTTTTAACTGTGATTCACACTGCAAACATTTCCCAGGCTTACAACCAGCAACCTGAAACCCTTCAGTGGGAGAGAGAATGCATTGGAAGAGAGGCAGTTGACGGGAAGTTACAGGAAATATATCAGATGAGAGAGCAGTGGAGTGACTGGCGTGCCATGCTGGCGAAAAGCCTCGGCGCTGAGTGTCTCTGGAGCTGTCGAAGCACTGCGATCAAGTGCGTGTCTGTGTAAATCCTCGGAGCAGAACCTAATCTGAGTGTTAAGAGGGGGTTTGGGGAAAACCATCCCTGGCCTTGACATCAAGTCTGGATCAGTTAGAGTTCAGAACATTTAACCTGCATTTAACACCTTCATACAAAAGGTGTTTCCAGCTAACAGACTTACAGTTCCTTTTATTAACCATGCCTTTATGAGCCTATACATTATGATATGCAACATAAACATATACCAGCTGCACTTGTTGCTTTACAATGAACTAGAGACAGATTTCTTTTTTTTATCCACATGAGCATTAATTTGTTGTTGTTGTTTTGAATATGAAATAGAGGCTGAATTTGTGGAGCTGATACTTGTTGATGTTAATATCTGAGAATTCCAGATACGAACGGTTAGCATACATCCCTCAACTTGAAGAGTTTCTGATTGCAATTTATTTCTGAATATTTGCAAACATTTATCTATGGTCAGTACTTGTTGATAACATATTTAGAAACTGGTCTGGTTCTGCAAGAAACGATGCCATGTCCTGTATTGCATATTTAGGCCTGTAATTTCTCATACATCCTGCGGATGCGTCTCCTCTGATGCATGCTTACTCATAATATCCTTGCATTCAATCGTGGTATCAGCGAGACACCTACGTTGTTAGATATCATCCTGTCTGCTGTTAAACGAGACTCTCAGACTTTCGTACGTTCATGTCAAACGATCTATTATGATAGAGTATTTAGTTTGTAGTTTCTCTTGATTTAATTACTGTAGTTTACTGTGTGCTACAAGTGGACTATCGCATCACCTTTGTTCATGTAATCGCAGTAAACGCACCTCGTAGTTTTGTTGTAATATCACTCAGCAAATTAACATAATGCAAAGTTCCATCCTTTGCATGTTTTTATAGGAATCTGAACTGAGCCGGCTGTAGGATCTGGTTTCATTTAGCCAGCGATGGCTGCTGCCTGTCTGTTGTCCTGTGAGCACGCTTTGATCCGGCCACAGACAGGAATAGATGGGAGGGAAGGCGGGACAGAGGAGCCACTTGGAGCTGTCAATCATTGCCCACTTTAAACTCCCAATTTACGCAGGATACCGAACCACCAGTGCACAATACAAGATAATAAGACTCTTTCGTATTTGCTGACGCGTTCTAGCTGGAAAGTGACAGAAGTGTGGAGATTATTTCTGGTTGTATTTGAGTCCATGATGATATTGTGGGAAATAAGCTTTTGACCAAATGTCTTGTGGCAGTCTGTTGAGGAGAGTTAATCGGTCCTGCTGTTAGAATGCATTTGAGCAAAAGAAAAGAAAATAGGTAGCCAGTTACCCTCAAATTGCCTCATCCGTTCACTTTCCCCTTGAAGTTGTGTAATCTCCAGAAATCGGGTATGACATGTTGTTGAATGGGTATGTTTGGCTATAAATTACTAGTTACTCGGATCATTGCAGTGCGTCTGTGATGACAGCCACAAATCTGACTCTAAACACACAATACTTCTGGCTGCATTCTTGTCTATTAAGGTTATTGTCAGTGAATTAATTCATTCTTTCTATTCCTAAATTCTTGAGTACTGTATGAAAGTTAAAACATCCTGCGCGAAGTTTAAAGCCAAGAAATGAATCCTTGTGTTTCTGGCTTTTGTTTTTGTGTTGCTGAAACATTCCTGTGGTTTATCTTCCTTGTCGCTGTGATCTCATTAAGAGACGGACGTGTTCTATGTTTGACCAGCTCATCATGTGGCAATGGAAGGCCACAGTGTGATTTATCTTTTCAAGTCATCTGGACATCTCAATTCATCCAACCTGAGACAAAACAATCATGTTTGGAGACTGGAATAATCTGTCTGATATACGGAAAAACAAGCTGCAGCCAGTAAATACGTGTAGCATCCAGGAACGAAGACCTTCAAATCACATCCATTTGTCACCAGTGGGGTTCAGGAGATGTGCCAGTGCTCAAATCGCTGAATTGGAAAAGGATAAATACAAGTATTGAAATGAATAGACTGTTAATCTTGCTGGTGCAGACACGTAATGCTTGATTATAGAAAGAACTCAAATATACACCGAGCTGAAATCTGTTAAAATCAGGTACGTCTCCCTGATGAATGCACCGTTTTAATGAAAAATGTTTTGGCAGTTGTGTTGAGGAACACACTTATTTATAAAGTGTTGACTGAAGCAGTTCCAGAAGGTAAAACACTTTGTATTAAGAGCCGATCAAAACTCTGTGCTATTCTGTGTTATTAATATTTGTGATGATAATATTCTTTTTTAAGGTTTTATTTTAGCCATGTGATTTTCTGCTCTTGTTCCCTCTGCCTAATTTCATTTCCAGTTGATTTTAGATCATATGTTCTCTTTCAGGTACGTCCAATGCTCGGCGGCAGGTATGAGTGGATCATGTGTTGATGTTTTCAGTGAGTGAAGTCATGGTCTCTTCATTGGCCTTTCGCTTATGTCACAATGACTTTCTTTCAAAGCCGCGTTTGTGGAATACATAGTTTGAGCATTTCATTAATGTGTAGTTTTATTAATTTGCATTCGATAAGGTGAAACGCATGTTTAGGTGATAGAATACATTGTTAAAGAGAAGATAAAGCCAAGTATATGGATGATTTACAAAGCTGTAAAGTGATCCACAAACGGGGTCGGACTGTTTGTTGGACTGCTCCTGTCACACAGACTTAATCCCCCCAAAGAGACGATGAAAATATAACTGAATAGCGAATGGCTTTTATAAGAAGACAGCTGGGAGGTTGTTTACTAAATTGATGAAGTTGGTGAGATTGTGGAAACGACAGGCTCATCCCTCTATGAGCTGAAAAACATTTTTGATTATAGTTAGCAGTATCGTTCAAAGCTTTGAACACACACGCACACACACGCGCACACACAGGAAAACTTACCGGCAAGTACACCAAGAATCCATGCCAGCAAGATCTGGACCTTGGAGAGATTCATACCTCCACCAGACGTTTATGTAAAACCGCCCTGAAATCTACAGCATCCGTTAAATACTGCGTTGTTAGCAGGTCACAAACTAACCTCAAGCTAACTGACTCTACACAGAAGCAGACGTGCACTAAAGCCGAGTCTCTTTGCAGTTATAGTGAGTGGTGGTGGGAAGGTGGATCACCCAGTAAGTGAGCTCTGGTTTCTCCTCCTCCCCCACCCAACAACATCCCAACCTCTCAGCACACTTCAAGGCACGGGAGACAGCTGGGGGTGTGTGTGTGTGTGTGTGTGTGTGTGTGTGTGTGTGTGTGTGTGTGTGTGTGTGTGTGTGTGTGTGTGTGTGTGTGTGTGTGTGTGTGTGTGTGTGTGTGTGTGTGTGTGTGTGTGTGTGTGGGTGGGTGGGTGGGTGTTGAATATTCACAAATCAACACCGTCATCATTTCTCACATGTGGAAGTTTTTCTTACGGTAATGACTCAGTATAGCTTCTTATATCAGCGTGATAGAGAAGCAGAGGGCAGCGAGAGGGTTGACGACAGACGTGTAGCGTGTGGGGAAATGAGGAAGGACGGACAGATGGACGGTGTAGGGGGACGGAGACGGGGACAGGGAGGCAGACAGGAGGACAGCTGAGAGCTGTCACTGATGGAATGACAAGCATGTTCACACATGCTGCTACCCCACAATACACACACACACACTCACACTACTGAGGTGTGTGTCTGTATCTCTGTCTCTCTCTCTGTTTCTATCTCTCTCTGTCTGTCTCTGTCTCATTCCGTCACTGTTTCTCTCTCTGGTTCGCTGTCTGTCTCGCTCTTTGTCTGTGGCTCTCTGTCTGTCACTCTCTCTGTCTGTCACTCTCTCTGTCTGTCTCACTCAGTCTGTCCGTCTGTCTTTCTTTGTCTCTGTCTGTCTGTCTTTGTCTGTCTCTGTCTTTGTCTGTCTCTGTCTTTCTTTGTCTCTGTCTTTCTTTGTCTCTGTCTTTCTTTGTCTGTCTCTGTCTTTGTCTCTGTCTTTCTTTGTCTGTCTCTGTCTTTGTCTGTCTCTGTCTTTCTTTGTCTGTCTCTGTCTTTGTCTCTGTCTTTCTTTGTCTGTCTCTGTCTTTGTCTGTCTCTGTCTTTCTTTGTCTCTGTCTTTCTTTGTCTCTGTCTTTCTTTGTCTCTGTCTTTCTTTGTCTGTCTTTGTCTGTCTCTGTCTTTCTTTGTCTCTGTCTTCCTTTGTCTCTCTGTCTTTCTTTGTCTCTGTCTCACTCAGTCTGTCACTCTGTTTGTCTTTCTTTGTCTGTCTGTCTTTGTCTGTCTCCGTCTGTCTCTATCCATCTCTTTGTCTGTCTGTCTCTCTCTATCCGTTTGTCTTTGTCTGTCCATCTCTGTCTTTGTCTCTGTCTGTCCGTCATTGTCTCTTTCTCTGTCTGTCTTTCGCGATCTCTTTCTCTGTCTTTTGCTATCTCTTTCTCTGCCTGTCTTTCTGTCTCTTTCTCTGTCTGTCTTTCTCTGTCTGTCTTTGTCTGTCTGTCTGTCTTTCTTTGTCTCTGTCTTCCTCTTGTTCTCTTTCTCTGTCTTTCTGTCTATTTCTCTCTATCTTTGTCTCATTCTCTCTGTCTCTGTCTTTCTGTCTTTTTGTCTCCGTCTCTGTCTGTCTTTCTGTGTTTCTTGTCTTTCTGTGTCTTTGTGTTTCTGTGTGTCTATCTGTCTTTGTGTGTCTGTCTTTCTCTGTCTCACTCTCTGTGTCTTTGTGTGTCTCTGTCTTTCACAATTCAATTTGGCTTCATTGGGATGAAAGTTTAGAAGTATTGAACAATTAAACATACAATCATCTGTCTCACTCACTGACTGACTGACGTACTGACTGACTGGCACAAGTCAAGTTTTTACATTACTCTATCGCTAATGCACATGTTTTCATTGGATATTTTATATTGTAAGTGATCGACTTACTGATTAATGAAAAGTATGTCAGGATGGATTTGTTGTTTGGTCCAATCAGCGACCCTGGATGAAGTTCAACAAGCTCAGTCAGGTTATTTTTATTCAAAATCATTTAAAATAGAATTTGCATATTTACTTTGGTAATGAAAGAGAACCTGGCCAAAACTGCAATATTTAATTTTTTTAAAATTCTGTCAATAATATCAATTAAAAAAGACCAGGACCTGTCATATGTTTGTAACCGGGCCAATGTTATGTTGCATTTCATCCACTGGATGGCAGGAAGCTCAGTCCAGCACAGAGACGTAGGAACAAATATGGAGACACAATGGGCCTGTGGGTCGACTTTCTTTCTTTATGAAAGCTCTTAAGAAAGAAACTGGGAGTTTTCCTGCAGGTGGACAATATTTGAATGCCGATATTCTTCAATATTTATTGTCCACAACAGTGCAAGGATTCAGCTGTTGCCCTTGGATAAAGTTGTAGCTAAGGGAATGCAATTTCACAGTTGAAGCAGACACTATAAACAGAGTTTACTTTAAAGGTAAAACATGACACAGTCCTGTGTACTGTGTCCAATGAACAGGTTCAGCTCACGCAAACCCACCATGCTGTCATTCTCATGCTGTACGGCTCAACACAACACGTTCCTAATGCTTTTGACTGTATTACAAGGGTGCCAACGAACCATGGAGTCAGGGCTCGACACTAGCGGTAAGCAGCTTTTAGTTGCTGAAACAAGAACGGTTGCTATTTATGGTATAATTTTCCCGTCCAGCTCAAAGATGCAGGGATAATGCACCTCCCAATACTCATTTAGTTCTTTGTCAGTTGAATCAATTTGCACATTTTCTGACGATGTTGACGGGTTAGTCGAACTTCTCACCCCACAGTCGAGCGACTTCATTTCCGTCACCATTGTCTCTAAAACAGACACGCGAGTAAACGCACCAAACAAACTGCGTCTGCTGGTATCACAAACCACTATGGGGGCGAAAAGGCAATGCCCAGCTTATCTTTTTCCTCGTTATCTTACAAGAATTGTCTAGCTTAGTGTGTCTCTTGTTCTCCAGATAAAGAACAAACTGATATTTTATGTGGTTATTTTGTACTCGCCACTAGATGGCAGTACAAGACTGAGACAGTGCAGCACAAGGCTCGATGACGCTATAGTCTACATGTGACATATACTTGTGTGTGTGTGTGTGCTCAGTCTGCATCGGTGTGTTTCCGTCTGTCTGGCACTCTCTGGCCGTCTATACATTTGCCCCCAATTGGTTTCTCTTTCTCTCCGTCTCACTGTTCTCATCTGCTTGTCTCGCTGTCTCTGTTCTGTTTGTGAGTTACTCTCACCTCTGTTTTTCCTCCATCCTCCCTGATACATGGGGGGGGGGGGGGGGGATTGAGACTGAATTTAGAGAGGTGATATGAAAGAGCACTTTGAGATGAGTAATGTAAGCTGCCTGTCAGTGTCTTATAGACACTTCATATCTCATTTAATGACATTCAGAAAATCATTACTCAAAGTTCATCTGTATATCTATAATTTATTGAAAATAATTTAGTGCATCAGGGTGCTGTCAATCACACTCTTGCATTCCCAAATACCCTTTTTAAAATCTCCATTTCCTAGATTAGTCAATTTCTTCACAGGAAGTGTCTCCTCTTTGAAATGGCAGATATCTGATTTTAGAATGAAACTTACTTTCCTTGTTGATGAAAAGGTTATTCAGTTGAAGAAGGAAGCGTTCTGCAGGAAGCCGACAACAAACTAGTCACACAAATGTCTGCGTTTAGAAAGTAGTGTTTTCTCATTAACTGGAGAGACCGTTCAGAGGTTACACTTAATCTATTCTGTGTTTATCCTAAACCTCTACTTACAAATGAACAGAACAGTTTAAGATGTGCTTGGAGGCGTAGTGAAATGTATTGAATTAGACACAGACGCGGTGCTATAACTAAAGATTTTAAGTTTTAAAGTTGGCGTTCGTGTGTCACAATGGATTATTTTACTTTTGATGCGAGAGGCAGAATGTACAGTTTGTTATCGGGTCAAAGCAAAGAGGTTATGAAGCCTTTTTATGAAACATATTTATTGTTTTACACTATGGGAGGCTTAGTTGTAACACTGGATGCTTGAGATGACAGTTTGAGGCACTTGATGTGAAGTTGTTGGCCGTATAGGTTCATGTGAAGGAAGGTTATCGCGTGCATATGGAACGCTAATAACAAAGTAAAGAGAAAGAAGAGGACAGACATGTTGTATAACCACAATAAGCCTTTAGGGCGATTGTACAGCCAGAGACTTTCGGAATCAAATCTATTTCAAGGCCTTTGTTCTGATACACCATCGGGAGATTTGAAAATGGTCTTATCAGTTATTCAGTTCTGTTTCTTTCCTTCATGGTATTTGTAAATGCAGCTTTGTGCAGTAAATGATTTTGTTTTGGACCGCAGACGGAGCGACAGGATTGTCTGACTTGTCACTTACTCACTCAGTCGGTCACTCACTCAGTCGGTTGCTCAGTCACTTGCTAGCTCGCTCACTCACTCGGTGACCAACTGAGTGAGTGAGCGACAGAGTCAACGACCAAGTTAGCGGCTATTTGGCTGAGTGAGTGAGTGACCGCTGAGTGAGTGACCGACGCACCGAGCGAGCGACCAACCGACCGAGTGAGTGACTAAGCGAGTGAGTGAGCAACTGAGTGAGGGATGACTGAGTGAGTAAGAGATCAACAGAGTGAGGAACCGACTGAGTGACCGGCTGAGTGAGTTAGTGACGACTGACTGAGCGAGTGACCGACAGACTTAGTGAGCGACTGACTGAGTGACAGGCTGAGTGAGTGAGCGAGTGACGACTGAGCAACTCACTGAGCGAGTGACCGACTGACGACCGACTGACTGAGCAAGTCAGCAGTTGAGCGAGTGACCGACTGAGTGATTGACCGACTCAGTCGCTCACTCAGTCGGTGATTTAATTTAATTTGTTGTTGTTAGAGGGCACCCCCCCTCCCGTC
Source organism: Pholis gunnellus (assembly GCF_910591455.1). Lineage (NCBI taxonomy): Eukaryota > Metazoa > Chordata > Actinopteri > Perciformes > Pholidae > Pholis > Pholis gunnellus. The sequence goes on from NC_136538.1 coordinate 23,062,209, forward strand.
CTCTTTCTTTGAGCTCAGTGGCGATGATTCACTGAAGTAGCAAAAAGTCTGAAGGACGGGAATTCAAAACACAAACGTCCCCTTTGAACAGGCCCCCAGGTGAGACATGATTACTAAGGACAAGTCCCCAAATGATGAGAGTCCTAGTATTTTTTTAATTAGCCTGGATTCTTTATGCTATATTTACTCGCATTGAGTCCTCATAAGAGGAGAGCACTGATGTGTTTTTAATTTACCTACATTTACGAAATTTCTGTCCCAGATGGACAAGAGGTATAGGGGTGTAACGGTTCACAACATTCTGAAGTGTTTTATGGATGGGTTAGTGTTTGTGCATTGAGGAGGGCAGAAATGCATCACATCTTACTCTCCATTAACAACAGATGGGTTGCTGGTGGGTGAAATAATATCTTGTTAATGAGGAAAATATCAATGACATTTTCTAAAATGTGAACATGGCGGGGAGCAGACAGCTGAGAGAGACGCTGTGCGCAGTTACGCAGGAAGAACAGCAGCGTAACTTCATTAATCATTTCAGAAGCTAAAAGTTCAGTTTGACGTCAAAAGGTGAAGGCAGCAAATCACAAGTGCAGCAACATGAGTGGAGAGAGCAATCTCAGTGACGAGCTGGATCAGGGTCTAATGACTTCATCAAGAGGCCGTTCTTCATTCTTATAAATGGGATGTCTGTTTAATTTATTAACAAGAGGTGACAAAATGAAAAAATAGAATTTACTTACCTCCTATTTAAAGCTGTACTAATTCATATTTTTTATAGTGACACCAAATAAACCAACTGATTACTTCTCGGTGCGTTCAATGTTGACAAAGTTAGCAACTAGCTGGTGAAGAAAGTCAAACGTCTAGCAGCTGTTGGAGCCAAATGTTTTTCTTTTTCAGGAGTTAGTTAAATAAATACACCTGAGGTGTGTAGTTTTTGCCTTGTTGTGTCCTCCATAAGCCCCCAATCTATTAATGCCGCCTAAAGACCTCATTACAAAACTATTATAGTCTGCATTTATTTTAGATTATGTACCACATTCCTGGTCACTTGAGAAAAGATGTCAATTTACATTTTCTTGTGAATTCAAGAAAAAAAGAAGATATTTACCAGGTGTAAAACTGTCTTGACTGTGGAGAATACCGAGGTGTAAAACTAAATATTCTGTTCGATTCTCTACATAGCAAATACATTAAGAGTTGTAATGTGTCTGGGACTGAGTCAAAGAGACTACATTTACTCCGTTTGGAAGCAATATACTCTGGTGTAAAAACAGTTCATGAGTTAATCAGAAGCTGCTCAGCCACGATTGTTTATTTGCTCTTTTACCTTCACCTGTGTGATAAATTCTAAGAGGAAAAAAGCTATACTTTCTATGTGCGTTTAATATGAAACTCTATTTCTATCCCGTCTTTCTTTTTCTTTACACTCACACACACGTACAAAATATATAATCCATAAAGTGCACAATCTGACCACACCAGGACTTTCACTCCCATAAACCCCCACACTAAAGGCTCCATGTGTGTAACCTGTGTATAATGGGGTCGTGACCCCTCCAGCCACTGTGGAGAACTCATCACTGGGCTCTGAGCTAAGTGCACTTGACAGCTTCACCCTTTAACACACACACACACACACACACACACACACACACACACACACACACACACACACACACACACACACACACACACACACACACACACACACGATAACAAATAAATGTATGGAAAAACACATATAGGCTGTCGTACATATAGATACACAGGGTACGGTTCATAGACCAGCAGTCCTCTGGTCATGAGAAATACAGTGTGTGTGTGTGTGTGTGTGTGTGTGTGTTGTTTATCAGTGCTGCCTGATGTGAATGATTTGAGAGAGAAGGGCAAATCAATCTTGGCCCGTCTCTTAGAGAGGACCATACAGCCAAAGTTTTACAGTAAAGAAGGTGACAGTTAACTCCCCACCTGAACTCTTTTAACTTTAACGTTTGAATGTTTTTTTGTTGTTGCGTGTGTTCATGTAAACAGATTCTCAAATGTGTTCAGAAGTCTGAACTTGCAGAAACAGCCGCTGTGCCAGATAACCCAGAATTGTGATCTCGGTGAGAAAACGGTCTCACTCTTCTGTGGCTACATCCACACGACTACATTTGCGTTTTTTAAAACGTATAACTTTTGCTACGTTTGCGCCCTAGCGTCCACAAAACTCCGCCATTTTAGAACCCGATTAAACAGGACAGACGACAATATTGAAACCTACCCTTCTCAGGGACCCTTTGAAGCTCTGTAAATTGACTTTATTCATATGCTAAAATGTGTAGAAAACAAAAGTAGTGAAACATGTAGAAAGGTTCTCCAACTGGCAAGTGACTCTGCCTCTGTAGAAACATCGTTCTGCATTCCACGGAGCACCAATTGAGACCGAGGTAATTATTTCACTGTACAAATAATGACTGAACTCTGTAAATCTCCGGATTATATTTAAGACTATAATTAATAGCAATGTATGTATTGACGTGTTCACCTCACTGAGATACTGAGAAATGCTTTTATTATCTTATCACTTTGATAAACCATCTGGTCGTCTCTGACATGTACTGCCAAGCAACAATAAAGTCGATTAATAATGCAGGATTAGAGCTTTGTGAATCTCGGTGAACTGCTCACAAACAAAACACCAAGCTGTGATCCCCGAAGGCTGCTTTAAATTCTCAAAAAGGTCCCCTCATGGCTTTTCCTGAACGTCCTGAATTATTTATTTATTTAATGTTATACACGAGCTTAGTGATGCGTCTTGGCATTCCTGTTTTCTCCGGTTGGTTGTTTCTAAAGTTTGTCTGTCCTTATCGAAGGGGACAGTTAGACCTCAGGCTACGTCGTGCATTCTGCTGAAACATTCTTGCGTTTCGCTCGTCCTCGTCTGTCTGTCTGTCGGTGGTGGAGGTGACTTCTAAAGCGAAGAGTCGGACTCCTCAGTCAGCATGAAAACACACACAGGCAAACAAAAAAAAAATCTGCAAGTCAAATGATGCTGTATCTTTCTCTTCTCCTTCCCTTAATATGGCTCTCGGAGCCTGGATAGAAAAGTTCTTCCACAGTGTGATATCACTTTTCTCCCCGCATAAGATTTCCATATTCCTCTTTGATGCCTTTCTGCTCACCCCGTCTATCTTTGTCTTCTTTTCTGTACCGTACATACACATCTTTATCTCTGGATCTGTCTGTGTACCCCCTCCCTGTCTTGTGTGTTTTTTTTTTTGTTTTGTCCATGGCCTTGCCTTGGCGGAGGCATTAACATGCTGTCAAAGGAGAGATGGGGAGGCATAGAGGACAAGAAGAGAGACGTGCTGTACTCATGCCATAAATGAGTCACTGCACTCTGCAGTTACTTAAGCAGCAGAAGCAGCACTCGTTCTTTACAATTTAAAAAGCCCTTTAGTGCCAGGAACTGAGGAGTGGGAAAGGTCCTCTCTGCCATCTGGTCGCAGGGCTCGGCTAAGTTGAGCTTTATTATAGGTGTGAGGAGAGTCTGGAAAAATTCGATGGTACGTGGAGGGCTTTTCACAAAATCGTATTACTTTTACTTGCCGATTTTGTGTTTGTAACTGCACTTCTATGTCAGTATGTATAGAAAAGCAGTCATCTGTCTCACTCCACCTCGGATAATAGGGAGCAGAAGTGACAGCAAAACAAAAGGTGGCAGACAAGGAGTGGCTGCAGAAAGATTTGAAAAACAGTGGTGGAGAGAGAGAGAATGAGAGAGAGAGAGAGAGAGAGAGAGAGAGAGAGGACAGAAGAGAGTTGTAGAAATCCTCTTGATGTTTGATATGGATGTGTTGTGATGTTCCACATTGTAAAACCTCACCTAGACCCAACATCTCCCTCGGGCTTCGCATGTCTGCTCTCCTCTGTCGGTCTGTTGATCTATTTCTGTTCTGTCTTCTCGTCGTCTGTGTTTCTGGAAGGTGAGATAGAAATCTCAGCATGTGGCCGAAGAGTTACCCGATTCGTGGACATTGATCAATGACCTCATCAAAGCATTGGCATTTTCTGCCGTGCTAATGAAGCTTTATTGCCACGTCATTGATTTAATAACACATAATTAGGATGAAGTATACAGTTTCATACGTGGTAGTATTATCTATATATAAATCTTGATTCTTTGTCCTCTAGGGTGCATTGAAAAAAGGAAGGAGTAGTAAAAATATGTTAAAAATAGTAAATACATAATTTGCTGTAAAAATGCAGAAGCCCTGAGCTGTGTCAGACCTACCAGAGACATAACACTGACATCGTGTGTGTGTGTGTGTGTGTGTGGCTCAGATCTGGTGAAAGTGTTAAAAATAAACCCCCTTTAGATGTCCGTGGCAGTGCAGCAGTACAAACCGTCATCTCGTATCTTCCCTGAGACCGCTGCAGGCCGATGCAGCCCGTCGACTGTAATGTTGGCCCCCCAGTCACTCTCATGGCCAACGCAGGCAGAACCGCATGACATGTGCATGTCAACTTGGCAAACATGCCTCATCTTCTGTAAACAGCTGGAAGCTGTAGGGCTAAATGCTGCGCAACCTTGAGGAGTTTTTGATGCCAGTGTTATGTATGTCTTCACCCCCGCAGTGAGCATAATTTAACCGATTCCCCCGGAGCACATTAGCAATGCGCGGCGGGTCAGTTCGTTTGACCCGAGCCGTCAGACTAGCAGCATGTGGCAAAAAAAAACTCTGAGCAAAGACAACAAACGGCAGACCAGAGTGATCTTTTCATCTCGGCACAGAAAAACTAAGAGCGAGGGAGAGCGGAAAAAAAACAAAAAACAAGTGGAAAGCACATGAAGGAAAAAGAGGAGAAAGAACCATCTGACGAGCAGGGAAACAAACAACACATCCTGTCATCTCTGTTGAACAAGGGAAAAAGGCGAATGCATGGAGGGAAGAGAGAGAAATAAGGGAGACGGATGAGTACTGACAAAACAGAGTGAGGGGTAAAACAACAGTAGTCGGACAGCAACAGAAACCACGACAGTGAAGAGAACTCAAATCCATCTGAGCTTCAAAAGTGGAAACGGAATGAGAAAAGAGAGGAGTGTTGTTTCACTGTTTCTGGTTTTTTCAGCCTCTGGTTTTCTGTCAAAGTTGACGTCTCATCTGTGATTCACTTCTCCGTATTCTGCAAAAAGAAGGTGCGAGTAGGAGAGACAGCTGACAAAGCCGGGGTAAAGGAGGGAAAGTAATAGGTGGAGGAAAGAAGGAACATTATGAGCCGAGAGGACCGTTCAGATGCACGTTCCAAACGCTTGATTAAAAAAAAGAAAAGGATTATTTTCTGGGTTTGGTTTAAGGCTGTTAAATTGGCAAAACAAATCCAGCTTACCCAAGAGATGATGGTCAATCTGAACATGATCATGTTTGTATTTGAAATTCCCCGAACCCAACCTTTTGCGGAAGGAGGATTTCATCTCGACGCATCTATTTTTAACCTTCTCTGTAAGATGTACAGCTGCTTCTTGCTGTCATTTTCTTTTGCTGCAGTGAAGAAAGCAATCGGGGCCCCAATCACGGTTACAACGGACTCAACCAAGTCGACCCGTGTAGTGTTGCTGTAATGATGATGTCCCAGCAGTAATGGTGTTCGCCCTCTGAAAAGATCACTGAAGCAATCCCCAGAAAATCCCCCCTTATATTTCTTCATGTCCTGGTGGAAAATACCTCCCAGTAGCCAAGAGGAACCCCCGGCTTTATCATTCGAACTGAAATCATTCAATCATATTCAAAGGCCAGAAACATTATTATTATTTTTAATATTATTGAGGTGTTTGTAGGATTATGAAAAGCAAGGACTGATATGAAAATGTGGGACATGTTTCTTTTCATCCTCTGTGATGTCGTTACGCTGTGTGCTGGGCTTTTAGTGGGAAACAGTGATGATGTTCTTACACAACACAGTAGGACAGGTGGAAAAACCACTTCCAACATGATTATCCAAAGACTGTATAGAAAGGGGAAAAAGTAGTAAACGGTGTCATTCCCTGCCACTAAATCTGAAGACGGGAACATCAATTGAGGCTTTTAAACGATCCTTAAAACTTGCTTTTTAATCCCAGACTTTACCTACACTTTGGTGTGACTACGTACTGTTAGTCTACCACAATCAAGAAAGCACGACTTTTGTTTTGGCATGGATAAGGTTGTGTGCAGTGTTGTAAGAAGTATTCAGATCCTTTTTAGGTAGAGATGCTAATTACAGAATTCAAAGCATATGTTGGCTCTACACAGCTCTCAACATGGAGACTGCTGAGCAGGTGGCTAGCAGTTAACGATGCTAACAGCGGCAACAGTGCTGCACTCTGTTACAAGTAAAAGTACTGCATTCAAATTCTTACTCAAAGCATCAAAATGTACTCAAAGTACTTAAAGCAATGTGCTTATTTTGCAGAATGGACCTTTTGAGAATCATGTGTATTTTTACTTCCTGTAACTGGATTCTAATCAGTGATGCATTGTTTGTGTGGAGTCGACGTATAAAGAAAATGGAGCTACTCGAGTACAATTTGAGATACTTTTGCTGTTGTGATGTAACTATAATGTCTGTCTCACATTAAACTACATCTGAACATACTGAGGACATAAGAACAATGTGTTGATTCTTTAAATTCGGGGTTGCGCCTCCTTAGTTGACTTCTCCATGCAAAGAGTTTGATGCTGTCAAATGATGGCGGAGCATTAATAGCCCTCACCTTCGTAGGCTCGAGTAAAACTCTCTGAATGGCATTTAGCTTCTCGGGGACTGTCGGTGCAGAGATTAAGAAGGAATAAACATGTTTGCTCAAAGCCTCTTATGAAAGTGGAATGACTACCGGTTCCAAACAAGTGCCTCATTAGCGGGAGAGAGAATATGAGCTGCAGAGAAACGTCTCTTAAAGAATAAGCCTGCACCAGAAATCAGGCTGATTTTAAAGCATCAAGAATTAAGGCTGTCTAGAGATGGAGGAAGTATTATTTATTAGAATAAAATGTATAATTGAAGTGGCATGGGCTAATAAGTAAGTTTGTCCGTATATTTTTCAGTGGTGAGTAAACTCATTGAGTGATATATTATCCACATTTAAAGATGTCAGCCATTAAAACATGTCGTCTTCTTACAATCCTCTGCTCCACCTCTCCCATCAAAGTAATCTGTATTATTGTGACTCGCATCCCTTCAGACTTTATTATTAACTTTATTAATTGTTTTGCGTTATCTCCTGACCAAATGTCAAGGAATGTAATCTTAGCTTAAAACAGTTGTAATCTATTACAAATCACATGAAAACCAGTTAGTTTCATATTAGTGAGTTCCTCTCTTGGGAAAGCACACTTTTCGATCTAAACTTTAGTTTTAGGCCTCTCTCCTGTTATCTCATCTCATTCCATCTTGTGCTCATGTTTTTTTTTCTTTTCTTCTCCTCTCACATTCTCTGTTTGCATACCTGTCTGTCTCTCTCTTTTCTCCCCATCCTCCCACTGTCTGTGCTCTAATCTAGCTGTCAGTCATCCTGTCATTGTGGTTCCAAAGTCTCATTTCCTGGGCAGGAATACATTAGCAGAGGGCTGCTCCGCCATTACCTGCCGAATTACCAGGCTGTCCCTGACAATTAGTTGCGAGACGGGGGACAGCGTTGGCCATCCTGACAACTGGCGCCGGGCCAGACACTCTCACAGAGGACCTGGAGAGACGGGGCCTTTCCACAAAACGTCCATACGTCTCCTCTGTTGTGCTGACCCCCAGGAATGAGAATTACAAGGACAGTTTTGCGTCTCAATGGCTACGTTGAAGGAGCATATCGGGAAACATTTGACCACAGCCCGTGAAAGCACACACACACAGATAGCAATGTCAGCTGGACGGTTATAAATCGGTCCGTTTGTCCGTCGTTTTGGTTCAGCTTCAGGAGAGCTTCACACTTGCTGATCAGATTGCAGTATCTCTTCACAGTCCTATAGATTCCTGGTGATGAGGATAACCACCGGGGTTAGATTTCATCCACGACAAGTTATCTTGAGAACTAATGCCAATATGTATTTATATTTTGTAAGACTAGCATTGACGTTGATAACATTTGCACACATAAGATAAATAATCCTACAAGATAATCCTTTATTAGTCCCACTGTGAGGGAATTTGCAAATAAACCTTTATTGGTTAAACATGATTGCAGAGTTTCTTCCTCAGGTCTCTAAAAATATAATAACAATATAAATATTAAATATTCTTTTCTGTTCTTGAGAACGTCATATCTCAGGAACACCTTTCGGGAAATTCTCCACATTTTGCAGAAACATTCACTCGGGGTCAACAATGAACTGTTGAGATTTGACCGGTCAAAGGTCACAACTCAAGAGTTGAAAATGCTAATTATGACAATTTTACACAAATGTCTATTTGTGTAAAATGATGAAGATATGACATTTTGGACAGACATGGATGTAAATATGCAATTCAAATTGCTTTTGCATAAAATGCACATGTATTTTTGAAGGTATGTCATAACATCCTTAATTAATGTCTATTATCGAAAACCCTGTCTGTGTTTTTCTAGGCTTCGTAACATCTCTAAAATCAATCGTTCCAAAGCTCTGTTGTCATTTGATTTGATATCAGATTGTTGTAATTCCGTTACATCTTTTGCTTCCCCACTTTTGATTTCCATTCCGTCTTGTTCTGCCAGCGCTGCTCGTAACCTTTTATCATCAATTCTCTGAGAGAAAACAAGCAATCAACACACAGCTCTGATATGAGATGGTTTTATTTGCCTTTCAGGTTTTCTTTTATGTCACCCGCACAAATTAGTTCTCATTTTGTGTTTCGATGTTCCGCGTTGTGTTTTTATTGATTCTTTTTATATTTTTAGTAGAATAATTTTGCTTCCATGCATCTCTTTTCTATCTTAGAATGTTCCTCTGAGGATTAATTTGAATATCTCTTTAAAATACTGGTACTTAAACCAAACCAAATAAACTACTTTAAAGGATGGATCATTTCCAGCATGCCAGTAACATGCTGTGTTTCATCTTAAGCAGCTTGGGCACTCTGATTTTACACATGAAGATGAGTTTATTGGTAATAGGAAGTAAGCAGGGCTTTCCACAAGGATATGGAGTAGCATCCATCCCCCCAACAATATACCTATCATGATCATCACATCATGTTTTAATTTAAAAACATCTGGGACATCTGACACTAGTTTGCATAATTGGGCAATAACAAAAAACAAACGAAAGTGTTTAATAACTTTTAAAACTGTAAATTTACAATGTGAGGCCGAGGCATAGCCTACATTTTCCTACGACGTGTTACTTTGAAAACATTGTCTGTTTTAGTGTGTTTGCAATGCGTCTCAAAGAAGGCTCTGCTGCAAAAAGCTGAAGATAATTCATTAATTAGTTCATTCATTAAGCCGATAAAGGTCTGTGTGGCGTTCTACAGTCTGAACAAAACCAGGCGGCAACCTCTGGTTCTGCTGATGCAGAACTTTCTTAAAACTTGCTCTTCTCTCTTGCATTCACCCCTAACCTCTGGTTGTATAGAAGTCTATGAGAAAATAACTCTACTTCTCTCTTGATTTATTATCAGTAAACATTGTAAACATGAGTTTATCTTCCATTCATTGGCTGCAAAAAAAACATGGCGACGGCCGTAATCCAAGATGGCGACGGCGAATTTAAGGCTTCAAAACGACGGTCCACAAACCAATCGCATCACGAGGACTACATCCATCTTTACCTTTCTTTAATAGAACAACAAGGCAATGGATTTGACGAACAACCTTCCGTATACAATCGCACTTTCAGATGTATAATACTCAAGTTTTTCGAAAGTAGAAGCACATGTTTGCATTTAATTGTTAAAGAAGTTGTTTTGCAGCGTTGCTGTCCTTTAGTCTCTGATTAACATTCTAACCCAGCCTGGTTCTGTCATGTGACTGTTTGAAGCTGGATCAGACAAAGAGAGCAGGCTGGACATCAGAGTGTGTGTGTGTGTGTGTGTGTGTGTGTGTGTGTGTGTGTGTGTGTGTGTGTGTGTGTGTGTGTGTGTGTGTGTGTGTGTGTGTGTGTGTGTGTGTGTGTGTGTGTGTGTGTGTGTGTGTGTGTGTGTGTGTGTGTGGTGTTTTTTTTTGTGCTGTGGCTCTTCTACATTAAAGAGACACACTTGAGAGAGGAAAGGGACAGGTAGAAACTGGCCTTTTGATCCTAACCTTGGATGAAGAGAGGTTTGTGTGCGTGTGCGTAGGCTGGTGCTTCAAGTCTTTTTAAGTGGCAAAAGTGCAAATGAGGGAGAAGAGAAAAAATGGTCATACTTTTAGAAATAGAAATGAAACGTTGTGATAGAATCCAGGGGAAAGGAATCGAGGGAATCGGGAACCAGGGAGAGGAAAGGTAATCTGAGAAAGACAGAATTACCACAAAGTACCGTATTTAATTGGGGTTTATGTGTGTTTCAGCTATGTCAGTCAACTACAGACTATTCAATTCTGTACAAGCTAAAATAAACACAGACAAACTATTTTGGCAAAAACACCCATGCAAATCTGGTGGAAGGAAAATTGACATGAGTCAATTTAATGAATTTAACGTGGCACTTAATAGACCTTTTTCATGGCAGACATTTTGAGTTGTGATGGCAGAAAAAGTCGTAATCACGGCTGCGTACCATTTAGGTCATGCTATTATTCACGGTGGCTCACTGGGACATCTAGATGAAGCAGAGTTATTAGTACAACGTATCCTCATACAGCGGTTTGTATGATATCTTATGAAAAGTTAGCCGGAAACATTTGTCAATTTCCTCTGATTTCAAAATAAACTCCTGTCTTCACAGAAAACAACTCAGTTAGGTTTTGGAAAAGTTTGTAATTTGGGTTAAAATAACTACGGAAGTTACGAGACAAATAAATCCACAATGACTTCTCGTTTCACACGGGGAACGAACACACTAAAACAGACAGTGTGCAGGCTTTAGAGGTCTTTATTCTTGCTCGTTCATGATTATGTGGACAACTTACAAAAACATTTCGTGGGATATCTACAAATTGCGGGGCATTTCGTTTCGTAGGTATAGCTGCAAATGCTGAATGAATTAAAATTTCTTCTGTGAAAAAGATCACTGGAGACGAAATGCAAGTTGCTCCATCGACGCAGTTGAGTGCCTGGCTTAAAGGCACTTAAAGGTCAACTTTTCCCCCCCAACCAGACGAGAGATTCAAACCACCATTTTTGTGTTTCAGAGGCGCAGAGAGAACCGAGGCCCAGAAATATTAGACTGCTCAGGAGAGAGCTCGGTCATTTTCACCCAGCCTTATCCAATTGGCACTCTCAGTCAGTCGGAATCCATTCCATTAACATCAGCTTCGACATACATCATACTGCAGCGTGTGCACGCATGCTGACTCCATTTCCACTGGAAACATTGTGCGCGTGTGTGTGTGTGTGTGTGTGCAACCATTTGTACTGGTTTTGTTGTCAGCGAGGGAAATAAGCATTTTCATCATGTTGTTGTCCCATTCTGTTTTAAAGTGATATCAGGACGTCATTAAGAGCCTTACCCATTCTATTCTGTTCTACTGCATTCAATCCCCCGACATCAGAGAGATTGATGGTACAAACATTAGATCCCGTCTCTGCCGGCTCCAAATTACACTTCAGGTAAAAAGCAAAGGCAATGGGGTCAGCTTGTAATCTGCAAACGCATAATCACTCTCATGCATAATAGAACGGTGCTGCGGTGTAATAACGCAGACACGGAGATAGCAAGTCGCCCGGGCAATCGGTTATTTGCTGCCGACATTTCCATTTGACGTTTCGGCTCTTTAACTGATGCCGCTATCCGGAGCTGCTTACAGTGAGGACACGGGCTGAAAAGAGTTGGAATCAAACTGCCCTTTTTTTTAACTCTGCACCTCCAAAGTTGATCAGTAACTCCTTTTATGCTTTTACTTTCTCCACAGTCAGCTGTGGGTGTTTTGTAAGAAGTGATAGCTCAGGATGTCACTTCACAGCTGTGTGTAAGAAATGCTGAAAGGAATCAAATTATTTTAAACAGCAAACCAGAAAAAAAAGCAAGATTTCTCCACCATTGCACATAGGAATATTATTTGCGCATTATGTCCTTGACACAGTGTCCTAGCGTGTCATTTTGATAACGTTAGTCCACAAACCAGTGGGTGACGTCACGACGACTACGTCCACTTCTCATCTATAGTCTTATGATTCAAATACATGTATGAGAATGTTGACAGCCCGACTCCACTCTGTATTTGACTGACAGCTGGCCCCACAGGGCTGTACAGCACAGGGGGTAAAAAGAAACAAGCCATGAGCTCACAGGTCAGCCTCTCTGATGGTTGGGAAGCCATTACTGGGGGCCGTGAACTCGGTGCTTTATGTATAACTGGAGGCCAGACATGTGGAGGAAGAAGCTCCTTCAACTTGATTCTCCTCATCTCTCTGTATAGCTGTCGTCTCTATGTGTGGGTTAAAATGAGTGTAAGTGGGTTGTCTGTGAGCTTCTATTGTGAGCAGATATGCGAGTCAAGTCTGTTTATCAGACCGACACACATTCCCGTGTTGGTCTGGGTGTTATGATTGTATGTTGTTCTGATGCCAATCAGTTTTTCTTTGTGTGAGAGAGTGTGTGTGCTTTCCCTCAGAGCTATTTCAGTGTGATAATTGCGACCCTCAGACTCAGACTGATTTCCACTTGTCTGCCCTGAATTTCAATATAGCTGCTCTTTAACGTCAAGGTCTTCCATATGACGAGCTGAGAGAGCGGGAGAGAGAGAAGGGCGCAAAGAGAGGAGAGGTAGAACTTGAGAGACGATCGTCGTCTGTCCTCTTTCAGTCTCCCTCTCTTGTCGGAGTCGACGGCAAGTCGGCGTCCACTGCTGTGGGGATTTATCAAAGCTTGTTGATTTGAGAGAGAAGGTTAGGTCAATTATTCTTTAAAGAAAAAGAAAAGATTAATAAAAGTTCTCGTTGGACGAATCGTTCCGGCTCTTTTTGGCTCTCCAAACAGACTCTTTAGCTGCATGCAAACCAAATGTGGCTCAAAGATGATTGGTCAATACACCACAAACGGAAAACCAGAACGCTTCCAGCGCCAACATATCGAGCCGTTGGCGATGACTCTGCATTCATATGCAGATATCTAATCATAGAGATTATATCATTGTCAACTAATGTCCTGAAGAGAGAGGAAAAAAGAAAATCCTCAAAGTTATTATAAATATTATACTATTTTTGTATAATAGAAAATGTGCCATAGCACACCAAAAACAACTAAAAATGCATTTGCATAAGTGATATATTTCCTCACAAGTTTAGTTTATTAATAGTTTAGACTATTTATTCTTTTGGTCTGCCTTCTCTGAAATCTATGAAGAACACTTGAGAATTGTAAATGCTGAGTCACAGTTTTTAAGGAATTGGTGGTAGGTCACCTATCATTACTTACCTGCCTGTATTTGGCAGGCGGCAGGTGCTGATTTCGTCCCCTGGCTCTCTGTTTATCTGGGTCCTTCCAGAGATCATCACTCAGTTGAACAACTCATCTCCTCATAAGTCGGCCACTCTGCTCCTTAATCAGTATATTCACCCTCCCAGTCTCCCAAGTCTTTTAGGCCTCCAACTAATCCTGCTCCTTCTCCGTCAGTTTCCTGTCCTTCCTTCTGGCTTTTGTTTTCTCAGTTTTTGCCCTCCAGCAGACGTCGGCACTCGGATCTCTTGTAGTTCAGCGTTTGTTTCTCTACCACTCTTTTCTCTAGTCTGCTCTAAATATCTGATTGCGGTCAGTCACAGATGTCACTATGTGCATGCAACATATAGATTTGGAAATGATCACAATGCAGGATGATGTTCTTCTGTAGCTTTAAGAAAAGAAAAGAAAATCTATCAGTATTCTCTCAATACGCTTCACGTAGTCATCTTCTAGTATGTGTCCTTGCCAAGAAAAAAAACGAGTATTTTCCAAGAACAGCTATCACTTGAACACTTGAACGATGTCTTATTATTCGGATACTGTTGACCTCTTGGAATAGCAGAGACGGTAATCACAGCGCACGGAGAATAGAGCAAAATGTTTCTGAAGGACGGAGGGGAAAGATCATAAACAACCCTGAAAAACAGCTGCTTCCATTCAGATTGGCAAATTGGTCGGGCGTCTTTGTCGCCTGTTTATCACGTTCAAAGACGGCACAAATTTCCTGCTAAAGAACAGCTTTCTTTCTTGTTTTTCCTCAGCTGTTTCTTTTCATGCTGGGTGTTAGAGGGAATCAAAGCCGAGTGCTCCGCTCCCCAACGCAGTGATCAGTGTTTTCACGGAGACCCTCTTTGATGCCGTAATGAGCCCAGTGTGGTAGGTTATTATTATCCAGAGAGACAGCGAGCGGAGAGAGAAGATGGATGTTGAGACATGCAGGGGGAGAGAGAGAGAGAGAGGAGGAAGTGGAAGCAAGCCAGTGGGTGGCATGTTTGGAACAGATTATCTGAAGCAGTTAGTTTGAATCACTTTCAGCGAATGAGCAAAATGCAGTTTTAACATCACAGAAAAACTGCATCAAAGCTGCTTCTGTTTCAACCGAGTTACACTATGACGAAAGATACTAGATAGAAAGTGCTGCTAAAGTTAGTATTCAATGATTTATCAGTGTGTTCTTGTTTAGAAGATATAGAAGAACAAAAGAATGGCAAGACCAGAACCAGGAACTAACTGATGGTTTATTTTGTTTACGAGCCCTGGCTTGCTTTGTGTTGGTGAGTGTGAACAACAATGTAAACTTTACCGAGGTTCAGACAAAGGAAAACGCAGGGTAGGGCCGAGAGTCATTTAGCACCAGTGGAGCGTGATGATCCCAGTCAGCATTGAGAAGATAAGTAGGAGAGAGAGAGAGAAACCGAGGGAGGGAAAGACTGGGTCTGCAACAACTGTCTTTGAAGTGATAAATAGCTCTGCACTCGAAAAGAACCGAGTTTCTTCAGCGGTCATGCAACGGTGGAGGAACGCCATTAATGTGAAATGACTCTTAATTTAAAGAAAAAAGAAATCCAACACCAGAAGAGCGTTCTCTGACGTGAGTTGTGGCTTCACAAAAGTCCTGCGGTCCAACGGAAAATTCACTTGGACACCAGGGTGCAAAGATGCCAAGTGTGTCCATGACTACAGCGACATTTAGTCTCGTCATGTCTTTTTGTGGGATCAATCAGTTGAGTGTCACCAAATGGAACAAAACCTCTATTCTGTAATCTTTGTGTAACAAATAGAAGACACAAAAACAGTGTGATCTTGTTGACAAAAGGATTGCTATGTGAATGAATTATTCACTCAACATATAGTAAAAAAGGAAACGTCACAATTTGACATAATGGTTTTGTCAGAATCAGAGGTTTTTGACTTGCAAAATACTGTTTTGTGGAATGTTACAGATTGAAAAATGAAAGGAGCTACTGCGCGTCCTTTTTTTTTTTTTAACAATAAACTGACAAATCAATACATTACAAGCAAATAAGGATGCAGATTCATGCATGAGTCTGTAAGTCGAGAGCTGTTCAATGCGAGAGTAGTCAAAGTAAGTAGTCTGCCCTTTTTCTCGCGCTGCAAGGTTGGCGGTAATTAGGGGTGTTTTTCACCAAAAAAAGCAGGCAGTGTTATTATTCCATTTGGAGTGCTGAAAAATCACCTAGTAGCACTTTACAACATTATGCAGAGTAGGAAAAAAGGACAAGGGAGCAAGAGGGACGCTTATCTGAATAAAAAGCTCTTATCATGTTGTTTCCGCCTCTTCAAGCCGTCGCCGTATCCCCAAGGTCAACAGCTAAATAAATGTCTTCTTGGGGGATGTTTGCCACTTTTCTGCAGGAACCTTGTCCAATTATGCACTTTTTAACTCAAGTGTTACACCAACCTTCTCCTCCACCTGCTGCACACACACAAACTTTACTTTTTAGGGATCAAGGTAATGCATGTGTTATATTATTGCATTTTAAATGACAAAGCATGCAACAAGGAGCAAAGATGTGTCTCCCTATCAGTCCTCTCTCATGCTGCAGATGCCTTCACCAAACTAGAGTACCTCTATGCATTCACACACAGCGTACACAACCTCTCTTCCTCTCGGTAATCCCCCCCTTTGGCGTCCCCCCTCTCCTATTATGTGGGGATTTTCCTTCTGATGGGAATTCCAGCGGCAGCCAAACTGAGAGGCCGTCTAATTAGCCATAGATGGACGACTTCCAATGAAAGTAAATGAGCGAAAAAATCTGCCAGCGGACAAATCATTTTAACCCCCGACAAGAAAGAGGACGTCGAGTGTCGCTAATCACAATCACAGGCAACAGCGTCCAATAAAAAAGAAAGCACTTTACCGGATTTGCATTTGAGAGAGAAAAACAATGTTTTTTTTTTTTTCTCTCTTTGTGGCTCAAATCTGGTCTTTTCATGGCTGTCCAAACAGGTTAGGGGGGGGCGCCGCGGAAGATTTGTGCTGTTTTTGTTGCTGCCACAATTCAACAGGACCCAGTTTCGATTTAAAAAAAATCAAACGGATGATTTTCGGGGCAGTAGAACTCAGCCGTGTGTGGCCATGTTGGAGGTTGTCTCTCTCAGTAAACAATGGTTGGGAAAAGCTGCCTGTGTTCATGAGCTTTGAACACTTTTGGAAACGGTTCAGGGTTACATGCACCACAAGCGTAAGGTATCTTATTATATAGGAGCAAAATTTGTACATTTTAAACTAACTTTATTTCAAAGTTGACTCCTTTTTGTTTTCCATAAATAACTTCTATATTTACTTTGGATTTCTACGGAAGCTCCGGAGGCCAGCGGCTCTGTTATAACACTGAAATTGGACAAAACAGGGCCCACCTGTGGCTAATGCTACAACCTACTAGCTTATATGAAAAATATATGAAATATCCCAATATTCAGGCTTCTAGAAACACTAGTTGCAAACGTTGGTCTTATGTCTAAACTAAATGTCACAATGCCTTGGCAGTCATTCTGCATGGTCGGTGGGACTGAAGGATTATACCTGCATGAGTTTTTCTAGTATGTTGGTTTACTGTTTATTTGGATGCTAAGAGTTCTGGCAGGAATCCAGCGTTGCAGAACGGTCACTCATGCTTTCTCAGTTGCTTAAAAACCTTCTTGAAAAGCCGAATTAAAGCCGAATTAGCGGACTGTGAGCCATCAGAGTGATCCTCTAAGAGAAGCAAAGGCTGTTAGTGGTCCTTTGGCCCCAATCCACTTCTCTAAAGCACTGTTTAATACCCCCTCTGTCCACCTATATCCATCCATCTTTCACTTTATTCCTGTTCCTCTCTGTCTGCCTCTACACCACTACCTTCCTTTATGAGTCCTTCTCTCCCTCTACTCATCCATTACTTTATCCTCCTTTCAGCCTTTGACCTCTGTCCGGACTCCCGTCCATGCATCCATGATGGAGTGTACAAAGCCTTGAATCTTAGGGATTACCTCTATAGATTTCCTCTCTTCTCTTACTCTATTTCTCTCCCTCCATGCGTCCTTTACTCTCTAGAGCTCCTTTTTTTAAAACTTTTCTATGTACCATTTGCACTCTCTTGCTCCCGACATCTTATTTTCTCTCCACAACTCTCTATCTGCCACACGGTCCATCCCTCAGTGAGTAATCCCTCGATCCATGGTCGGATTTTACGGCTGATGGAGAAGACTCCGAGCTTTTTGTTTTCTCTTAGCGAGGTAATCTATGCTGTGATGCGGGGAGTTTGTCTGCGGCTGTTCAACGATTGGTCGAAAGGTTTATCGAGGGAAAGAAATGGCTCATGGGAGAGGAGAGGATGTTGGCGTGAGAGACAGGAGATGAAAACGCCAAGTTTGGTCAATATACTGTCAATACACTCAATACTACTTCAAACAGTTATCGGTTTCAGTTGCAATTTAAAAGCTTTCATTCCAACGGATTGTTCATTAAAAAGACAAAACAATACCGTGTTAATTTGGGAACGTGAAGAAATAAACTTAACCCGACACTACCCACAATTTATTTTATATTTTGTGATCAAAACAGGTAAATTCAAGTATTGAAGTCCCAACAGATGCAAAAACAACACCACATGAATATTTAACAGAGGCTTTTAGATCAGCATCGAGCGAATATCTTGTAAACAAGCTTAGTAATAGTGTTTGATTTCAATTCAAACCAGATTTCTTTTTCACAGAGAGGCTATGATTCTCAATTTTGTTTTATATTTATTCTCTACCCAAGATAGCAAGTTAATAATAATAATAATGAATACATTTAATATAATATGAATAAATGAAGCAAACAGAAACAAATCAACACGACAAGCAGTCAGAGTCTCAATGCCAACAACGTGATGGAAAGTTCTGTAACAATCTGAGGAAACGTGCCTTTCTCTGCAACTCAAATGAGTTTTTAGAACAATTGTGACTGAAGGGAGATTATTGTTTCTGCTGACATGCTGCCTGTTTGTACGTAGAGCATTAGAGTGAAAACTGTCTGTTTGTTCATTTCAGCTTCCACCCGAAGCAGACAGACTCACACTGCAGGTCTTCCTGGCTCCAGGCTCTTGACATTAAATAAGTCTGGGGTTGTAGAAGTGTTTGAAATTTGCCCAGGGATATGAAAAGACCAGAACTTCGATAGATGTAAACTGAGGGTTGGTTCTGCTACTGCCTGGCCTTAACTTTATTTGAAATTTACTCCGAAACTGATTTTTGGGTGGACTGTTGATGGGAAATTTAACAGCAGCCACGCTTTTCCATTTTGAGAGTGAGGAGCAAAGAATGTGGTGTTTTCATCCTACAGGCAGGATTTACAGTGTGAGGATGTCTGAGTGAAGGACAGAGCTGTCAATCATCCGTTGTACAGCCTCCTTGAAGTGATATGTGTCCAAACCATCGACTGTATATAAGAAGTGGACATAGTCATGGAGGCGTCACCCATTAGTTTGTGGACTGATGTTTTAAAGCCTCGATTTCATCTTCGCCATCTTGGGTTTTTAGCATCAGATGGGGAGGAGTGACGTAAAGACGGCGTACACGTCGTGGTAGAGACCTGTCAATCACAGTAGCCCCGCCCTAAATCATCTCCTGCTTTATGGTCTGTTTGACTCTAAATGGACCATCATTTACTAAATGAACATCATGCTGTATTGAAGAAGACTTGAAACTAGAGATTGAGACCATAAACTCATGTTTACAATGTTTACTGAGGTAATAAATCAAGAGAGAAGTAGAGTCATTTTCTCATAGACTTCTATACAACCAGAGGAGTCGCCCCCTGGTGGACAGCAGAGAGAATGCAAGTCAGAACCGGATGTTGCCCCCTGGTCCAAAAAGATAATTCAGCCTTGCCAGTTCACAAACCAGCTTTTTTTCTACTTTGTGCTGGCTGTGATAGGCTCCAGTAAAAAAAAACATTAATCTAACCAATATATATATATAATATAAAAACACAACCAGCAGTGTAAAGGCAGCACAACAACTAATGGCCAAACAAAGTGATCGATTAGAACATGTGGGGGGATGCTGGTAATGAATAAACGTTGCTTCTTTCTCCCTCACTTACACTTCCCTAAGCACAAATCCTGAGAACATTCATTAACTCACACACACACCCACACACACACACACACACACACACACACACACACACACACACACACGTTTCTGACGTTAATCTTGCATATGCCGGCTGTGATCGATGGATGTTCGGGCTAATGGTTATAAATGCATTAGCACCAAGACCTAATCAGCAAAAGCACATACATTTATGCACATAGTTGAGCACACACACACACACACACACACACACACGGACACACGGACACACACTCCCCCTCTAATCGTAATCTAGTTCAGAGTGGGGCGTTCTTCCGCTTCAATTTCCTGTTGAGATTCATTTCATGACTAAGTCATGAGCCGCCATGTTTACGGAGCTCACGTGCCAGCGCTCCATCACCACGTATCGAGTAAGCGTGCGACCATTTGTCAAAGGAAACAAAAGCTGATTTTTGTAGGCTCTACTCATTAAAATGTGGTTTTGGTTGCAATTCATCAACACAAATGGGGAATGCGGAGCAAAATGAATGAATACACTTGAAATGTGAAATTAATCTGGAGCCGTGTTTCTTCAGCTTATTATAGCGCGTACACGGTCCCTTGCGGTCGGTAATGGTGCGTATGTGAAAGGAAGTGTTGTCACCGCTGACCTTGTCCTTAAATTGACACACGAGCTTCTCTGGTTTAGTGTTTTTACTCTCGGAAAACGGAGACACATGCATGTATGATGTGTTACTGCTTACTTACTGTAACAGACGCGATTGATTTATTTTTCCTCTTTCTTTAAAAATATGTCTTTTTTTTTTGGGACTTTATTTTGAAAGTGAGAGAGACAGGAAAGGCAGAGGACGACATGCAACTAAAGGGCCCTGCGTGGGCCAGACTGGAACCCGGGCCACTGCACAGCCTTAATGGTTCCTCGCTGCGCCCAGTTAGCTATTGGGGCGCCTGACAAGGTTATGTTCCATCGAGACTTAAGTGCTGTGCCGGCCTTGAAAAGGTCTGCGTCTTCTCGGTAGAATGACGATAGTGACTATAATGACTTAACGCTGACATGACGGCATCTTTTTTCCGACTGTAATGATGAAATATTCCACTTTATGATGGAGGAATGTAACCTTCACATCATTTGTGTCTAGTGTGTTGATAGAAATCATCCATAAATCAAATAAAACACGCGTCACATGATTTCATCTCATGACATTCAAGATGACCTGAGGTGATGTTTCAGAAGCATTGAACATCCCATAGGGAGATGAGTAACATCATCTGTTCACAGAGCGTAAGCCATAAAACAGTATTTAATTTAACCCAAATATAAATCCAGTGTTTTCAAAGACTTGCAGAAAATGAATACTGTTTTTCCTCCCCAGTCCCCCCCGTCTGCAGGCAAAGCTGGATTTTTAATATCAGGCTTTTGTTTGCATATGTAATGCCATCTAAGCTCATTGTGGAAAACTTCAGATTAATTTCTGAGGCTGAGATGAGACTTGAATTATAACGGAGAGCAGAGGGGGGGAGCGGTGGAGAGATAAAGAGGGAGAGAGAGACAAAGCAGACGCAAAATAAATAAGAAGACAGACAGGCCACGGGACAGAGACGGGCATTATCAGCAGAGTATTACTGTACCTCATCGGCTCTCCGGCTCACGGCTCCGACAGCTCTCGTTATTGATGGAGCAACAAACTCAGCTCTCTGCCAAAAACAAAAGGTCACATTATACAACTTATGGCGGAGAAGGCGAATATGTCACCTCCAAAAGTACACTGAAAATGTCAGGATATCATTCCCACTTCATAGTTGGAGCCGTGTTTTCTTTTTTTGTGTGAGCCACTGTTTGGACTTGGTGACCTTACAAGTTGTGGAATTTGTAATAAGGTTGTAAAATTCATAATATTGATGGAGAAATTAAGATATTGTGAAAAAGAAGATGCTTTCTTTTATTAATGTTTCCTGATTAAACTGAATCTGACATTGATTCTGACCAGCTGCTTCCCAAATATTAGCTTAATCAAGCATACGTGTGTTGCTGTATCAAACTGCTCAGACCGCAGTCCTCCCTCTGAAACAACAACGTTCCTTTAGACACGCTCGTTACATGAAGGGCAACGTGAGGTACAGAAGCGGAAAATGAGAAACTAATGTGTCAGTGTTCTCGAGCTCAGCCTCTAAACACCGCTCACATTTTTACAATACCTCATAAATGGTATGAATCTGTCCTGGAATCAGATCGCATTTTGTCAACACTGTGTGATGTCCGCTGCCAGTTACACAACTTAAGAGGTGAGCTTGTTGCAGTGTTGGTACCGAGTCTCGCCCTACAATCAAAAGAGAGATTAATTACATACAGTGTACCTATAAATTAATCCCTTCTGTGTTGTGCATGTTCGTGGAAGTACACAAAAGTGCATTTGTGCAAAACACGCATTTGGTGTGTGTGTGTATGTTGTTTGTGTAAGAATGCAGCTGTAATATGTTACTGGAGAGATTTAATCCTCTGCCTCCGACATTAATCATGTTTATTGCAAAGCATTGAACATAAATCATGTTAGAAATTACTCAAAACATGGATTCAGCTTCTCAGGATGCTATTTAGCAGCTAATTACAATTCCTCCATTCATAAACAAACAAACAGGAAGCTGCACAGTCGGACAGCACGGTGAAACTGCACTGGAACACTTAAGAGTGCAATATTCATAATATTTATGCCTCGCATAAATCATCAGCAAAACAAACGTAGGTGCGTTGGAAACCTATTACACAGGTTTACTTCGTAAAATAAGTTACCAATGAAATAGTAGAAGTGTAAATAATATCCCATAATGCTGTCGTTAAGGAGAAACAGTAGGGCTGTATGGTGAGCTAGCATTTGTAGCCCGCTCAATAAAAGGCTTACTTCAGTATCTTGCCTGAACATGCACAGGACTCCAAACAGGACACGGAGGAAGATAGACCGCCCGTTCAGAACATACACACAAGGCTGTGACGAATACAAAGATGTTTGAGGTTAGTTACGTTGAAGCAACTCCTAAATGTGACGACGTAACGGTGATGAATGATTCCTCTGTTTTAGCTATAGATCCTAATCAGCTGTTGGTTGTATTGATTATTCTCCCCTTCTTATCTAAAGCAAGCATCAGATATCTCAAACTCTGACTCTCACACATTCCCCTGGTCTGACTTTAACCTGTCTGCACGACTTCCACGCCATTGTTTTTACCTCCCAGGTTGTGAAATATAGACAGGAGAGGTATGCAAATCATGTCAACTATTAAGGAACCAAATTGCTAAACAGTATTGATCAAATCCTAACAAAACTCACTCCTAGTTCCTAAACCTACCCAAGTAGTTTTGTTGCCTAAACATAACCAAGTAATTCAGTTTCACTGAGGCCATCGAGGAACAAGTAGACAAGTGTATTCATGTAACTGTAGTGCTTTCCATGGAAACATCTTAATTAGATGCTTTAGTAATTTAGTTTTTTGAATGAACTGATTTGGTTATCACTCTTGATGTAAACACCCTCATTTTTGATTTATTCTTTGTCTTTTTCCCCAGCGGCTCCACAGCCTGATCATGTTTCCACATAATAAGCAATGATCCCGTCTCACTTAACACAGCAACAATTCACTGAACACACAGCTTCCCCCTCCGTACTGCACATATTGGTTTAAAAAAAAAAAGCAATCACTGTTTCTTTAACATCTCAGAGAATGAATCTTCCTGATGGTCTACTGTACAGTGTACATGCAGCGGCCCAGCAGTGACTGATGGCGTGTTCAGCATGCTGGCTGTGTTGCATTGTTTGGTTTCAAGACTTGCACTTCATTTCATGGTTTATAAAAGCATTTTGAATGAGTGATGCCCATGTGTTTCTTTGTGATATCTATATTTTTGTAAGGTTCTTATAGTATTTGTACCTGACTGTATTTTACCATAAAGCTTAAAGCTTTAGTTGTATGGCCTGCAACCAGGCAGTACAAAGTTCTACCATCATTGCTCGGTGCGGCTCAGCTCGACTCTCTTTTGGTACGTAGGGGAGCATGTAGCCATATTTTTTCCATTAGGAGTTGACGGAGACCAAAACGGAGCTAACAGGAGAGTGAATGGTGCCCTTTTTATACGTTTTTATCAGCTGATTGTATGTCAGTGTTGTGTTTACTGGTCTGGTACGCTGCCCCCGAGTGTCCATTCATAAATCAATGCACGTTTACCGTCACCCTCTCCAAAGGAAAGCTTTCTTAGATTCCCATCATTGTTATATCGCTGTAGAAATAGCAGTTTATTAAAAGTATATCCGTGTATTTCCACAGAAAGTCCTTTCACAACAGATAGCGGCGCCTGTGCTTTCAGCTCTCTTTATTGGGATCTCATTACAGCGTTTGACAGCGTTGGTCATGCAGTGCTAATTGATTGCCTTGAGCAGAAGGTGGATATCTCCGGTTCAGCACGAGTCAAACTGAATGTTTTCAGTGAAAATATGCGATTCCTCATCTTCCTCAGCCAACGTACTTCGTGGGGTCCCTCAGGGCTCATTTCTAGTGCCCGTCCTGTTCTCCGTCTACATCGTCTCTGCTGCCAGCATGGTTGCCAAACACTGTTTTCTTGCTGCCATCAAATTCTCAAGAACTGAATATCTGACAGTAAATGTTGGATAGCTCCGACCTGAACACCCACAAATCTGAAATACTCAGAATTAGTTTTATTTATTGTATTATACTGTTTATACAGATGACAAAAATGTGTTTCCTGCTTTTAAGCATATCTTGTTTTAAGTTCTGCAACTCTTTTGCCATCTTGCTCAAAAGTTTCTCTTGAACCTCCAACTGGTCTGAATGAGGTGTGTTTCTCACCAGCTTCCACTGTGCTTGGGGACGGTGTACTTGGAAGTTGTCGTATTGTTTCCTCTGGGAAAACCACATCATTTCCACAACCCTCAAAACAAACAAAGAATGTGAGGACAATCCGGACGGAGGGGAAGTTGTCAGATATGATTTAATATTATTCATCCACCAAAAATCTTGTCTAAGTTACTTGGCAACACATTTGTCTGTGCATATTGTCAATATGCTTAAAGAACTGACATTGTATAGCAAAGCAGGGTAATACAGATTAAATATATCTACCGTCATGCAAGAATACCACTTATTTTAGAATGTCCAAGTTAGCAAATATCATTATTATGACCAAAACTAACTTCAATATAGAAGATTTCTGAAACATGATTGCAAAGCGTTTCATTATCAGCGGTCTGGCCTTTGTTTCTTGAGCTCAGTACAGAGTTCAACCTCCGCCCTGAACAACGTGTTCGACACTCCACATCCTCTCGCTCTCTCCCAGCGAGCACCCGACAGACGGCAGCTAGCGGCAGGTGGCCGAGTTCAAAACCAACCCCGTCAACACGGAGAGGATTTTCATGCTGATATTCCGGCAGAAAAACAACAAAAAAAAATACATGAAAAGATAAACGATCCTGTGTCACTCTTGTGTATCATCAATCTGATGTTGCATTCAAGTTATTGTGTTGAGATGAAATCATGCACGTTACTTTTTAATGTACCCATTTCACCCCGACCTCCATGTCAGTTTGTGATTTCCTGCATTTCTCAAAATGACTGAGCTATCACTGGGAATGGATGACTTGTGACAGTTATGATCATCAAAAAGCCTTTTACCAATCCTAAATGCAAAGATAAGCTCATTTTGATTGGCTACCGGGGTTTTGGATTGTTGATCGGGCAAAACAAACCGTGGAAAGAAGCTCATGCTCTTGATACTGTGATTATTACTCAGCTTAAATCTTCAGGATTAGGATTACTGGTTTTGGTGGTTTAGCAACATTACACATATTGTCTTTTCATACCTACTGCACTCTGTATATACTACCAAATAACAATGAAATGCCAACACTGAGCATGCATTAAAATAAGCCAGAGCACACAACCGAGTCATCTTAGCTTGGCCACTTCATAAATGCTGTTTGTTCCTCAGAACGCAGCAATAACAAGGCTCTTTGGCTTTTACTGCTGGCAGTAACTTTGAAAGCCACAACAGAGAGCCCGACACGCTTTGCTGTGGGAGAGAGAGAGAGCTCTTCAGTGGCACCGGCGACAGAAATATACCATTTGCATACATTTGTCTCTAAGCTAAGAAAAGAAAGGTGAGGGGGCAGACAGAGGATAAATGAGAACAGAATGTGCACTTAATCTTTATTCTAGCCAAACGCATCTTGTGAGAGAGAGCGAGAGAGAGAGATTGGTTTGTTTCTAATTAAAAGTCGTGTGAAAGTGCAGTTTCTAACCAAATGGGCTTGACTGGAAGCAGCAGGCAAATGAAGAGGAAAAAAGGCCACAAATACAGAAGGTTTTCATTTACCACGGCCTTTCTGTCCGTCCTGTCAAACAGGACTGTGTGGGTAACAGTGATGAAGGTCTCTTTTATTTTTTGTCTCCATTACTGGCCTTTGCTTGAGTTGCGTTGCGCCGATATTTATAGAACAACACCACGGATACTCCGTAGTACTCGTCGTATTGATGAAAGTAAAATGAATTAGAATGGTTGAGTTGAACTGTAATCATTTTAGTTTGAGTTCAAACACACAGAAACACTTGTTTGCAGCTAGAATGGTGTGTTGGAGATTATTTGAGTATTAGTATGACGACTGTATGACGGTATGTTTTTCTCTCTGTGAGGAGCAGATGAAGGTCTTTAACATCTAAACATCGGCTCTGATCTGTGTGTAGCTGTTCATACACCAACACCCTGTTTAGGCCTGTTAGGAGTTTAGTGATAATGTTTAGAGGGTTGTAACACATTTAGCTCATGTTGTTAGATTGCTGGTATTGTGTACAAACTGTTGTGAACAATGACGTCCAGAGCCGATGAGTCCTGTGTTTCCACACTGAACGAGTCTTCTAGTAATTACAAACATCTGTGCGTTGCGCCATCTTTTTAGTTATAAAACCAAAATATACCAGCTCTCTCTCCGGTGTTTGATTGTTCTTTAAAACACCTATAAATGTACAGTACACTGCCTAAAGTTTACCTGCAGAACTCACATTTGAATGCCTTTTCTTCAAACATCACATTTTCACAGTCGAAGAAGTGAAACTTGTTTTATTTTCCTTCTAAACTCTTTTCTTCTCCAACTCCAACTCCGTATTAACATGTTCACATCATGTGTTCTGTGTTTATTTGCCTGTGCCTAATGTATGATTTGACAAAGTGATACATTCAACACATGCATCAGTTGCTGCATCAGTACTGTCGGAACACTCACACACACACACACTCGCACACACTCACACGCTACAGATGTCATCATGACGAGGCCAGATGTATGTCTCTGTTTGATGTTTCCTGGTTTGTCCAGATGGGACAGTGCTGGAAATGATCAAGAGATGAGACGCGATGAGAGAAGGAGGAAATATGGAGGAAAAAAAAACCTGTGTATAATCATCAGTCAGCAATATGTGAGACGTGTGAGCAACGTGTGTGTGTGTGTGTGTGTGTGCGCGCCTTCAAAGACAGGAAGAAAGAGATGAGAGAACTATCATCCGACATGGAGCATACAGATGGGAGACAAATGTGTGTGTGTGTGTGTGTGTGTGTAAAAGTGATGGCTCGGATTAGAATAATAATTTATAGACTTTTTTTTTCGTTCCTGGTTGTCGGTACAGGAAAGTTTGAAGGAGACGAAGGCGCAGAGACGGATGACAAAAAGCTGCTTTTGTTTCGCAACACCACATTATACTTAAACATGATGTGAAGATCATTTGTATCTTCAGGTTGTGCTTGCAGTCAACTTATCCGAGGGAAAAAATACTTTGTTACTCTTTTTTTCAGTGTAAAACACTTTTGTAATGAATCTCGGATTCCTCCCGTCCCGGGTTGACAAGTTTCTGTGCAGAAAGTTTTCACCTTAAAATAAAGTTTTGCAGATTTACACACAAAGCACAGCAGTATAGATGGTCTCTTAAGGTTAAGCTCTATGTTTGTTTGTTTTTTTGCCGTCCAGACTTTCAGAAATCAATCTGGATACAACATGAATATGCCAAAAAAAACAGATTTGATTTGTCAGTCTGGAACTAGACCTGCATGTTGGTGTGCATGATATTAAAACGCTCATAATTTAAGTATTCCACGACCGAGTTACAGCCCTTATTGTGGCTCTGATTTCAGTATCCTTTCTGTCTCTATGACACGTCTGTTTGCACGTCCACCATACAGTGCACATGTCTGGTCAGAAACCTTTTAACATGGACTGTGTGACTGGGCCTGACACATTATACAATTATAATACTCTAATACTGACAAAGCGTCTCTGCTAACCTCACGCAGCTCTGTGGTGATTGGTCGCCCTTGACCTTCTGCTGTCTGTAACAATAAGGCCTCAGCTTTTAATTAACCCTGTTACCAGCGGTGGCTTTTAAGAGATATACTAGAGACACACCAGCCTGTGCTAATTAGCCTCATTAACAAGGGGACCTTTTTTTAATAAGAGCATATATTCGCCTCGAATGAAAACCACATTACTGCAGTTTTGACCCTTTTTTTCCTTTTTTTTAATTACCTTTTTAATAGAATCAAAAACGTTTATCTGACCAGTGATGTGCTGAGTCATGCAATCCATTAACATTGTCCAACAACTTTTTTCCTCCCATTTAAAATAAAGAAATAAATATGCAGTTATTGTATTAAAGCATGCATTCCTCTGTACACAGCTGGTCTGTTTAATAAAACCCAATTAAAAGCGGGTAAAGTCAACGCTTCGAAGAGTCAAAGCTACCATGAACAGTAAACTGTTGTTGGGTTTCCTCCGTCCTCTACTGCAGAGGGAGAGATTGACTTCTTAGAGGTGACGTCCTCTGTCTCGGGACTCGTATTGGAGAGATCTGGAGGCACGCAACATATATCTGGAATGCAAAATGAGTATTTGATTTAATGATTCAATCATGGCGGCTTGAATTCAATTATTGACTCTTTATGGACACGAGGCCCGGTGCTCACTCTGTCGATGTCGTGATACCGTTCGGGGGGGTTTCGCAGTGTGTCTCTGAATGTCTGAGCTGAAGCATAAATTCACAGAATTGCTGCGGCGCCGCTGCCTCGTACTCTCTCTACGTCTTTGAGAAGTGAAGAAGACACGGAAGGAGGGCCAGGAGGACTTTCCAATACACCGCCCTGGAAAAGCATCCTCCTCTGTGGGGAAAGGACACGGCAGAGGTGACGGTGGTGAAGAAGGAGGAGAGATGGGGGGGAAAGAAGAAAAATGGAGATATATTGAAATAGGAAACGGAGAGGAGAGAAGGTTAATGAACACTATTCTGAGAGAACTGTAGCTGCATTCCCCACAGGAAAATATATCAGCGAATTTTAGCCCTGCGTTATCCAAATCAAATGCTTTTTACATGAAACCAGACATTTTTTTTATAAAGGTATATCTGGATTACACAGGGTTTAAGATATTCCATCCAGGGGTTTCTAAATATAGACCTGCTATATTCAAAGGGCCTGTGTGAGCAGCCATCACTGCTACCTGTTACCGAGCAGCTACATGCAACTAATGAGCTTTCAGTATAGAGATGGAAAATGTTCAAATCGTTGATTGTAAAACTGCTTTTGAAAGCAGAAGGAATTACACATTTATGAATCTTTCTGCTGTTTCTAATGGGAGCATTATTGTCTCGTACGGCCAGAACCTCTAACAGTAAAAGTTACACTCTCACTTATCACTTCATGCATCATCAGCGGTTTCCTTTGATGCTATAGTGTACACACTGTAATACATAACAACTATAACACAAAGAATGGGTGTCGATGTCTTTTATATAGATATATTTTTGCATGACACTGGTGTTGACATGGAGATTTTTATATATTTTCATATTTTAATAGCTTCTGTTATTTGCTCTTGTGTAAAACGAATGGATCTGCTAATCAGAGACACGTGACCGCTCACGGCGTCGGCGGCGCTGCATAAACACGGCTCCTCTGTTTTGCAGAGCGGGCGATGTTTGGAATGAACGGTTCAGATTTACAGCCCGTGATTAGCTGATGAATGGGGGAGCAGAGGCGCAGAACTAAAAGCCCTCCAGCCAACTGGAAGAGTCGAGATAATCATATACACGCTTAGCCATTTCATATCAATACAGTGGATGTGAATTTCCTCATCCGGGAAAAAACAAACAGAAATGATGAATCGGGGACGGCGTTACCATTAGAGGCATTAAATGTAGGAACTCTCTGAATAATTCAAGGTGCTTGTTCTTGGGTATCTCTGTGATTGAAGACACGTTTCCCAGGTGTTATAATGTACACAGATTGCCCCGGGGCGTATAATTAGAAGGACCTTTCACGACACCTGCTAATGTCTGACTGTCGATGTAAATACTGATGTGAATTTCCCCACTGCGGGACGAATAAAGGATTATCTTATCTTACCTTATCTCACCTTTTTTTAAAAAGCATTCTGAACAAAAAACTAAAAAGTAGGCCTCATGTCAATTGAATAGCTTTTTTATTTTGTACCTGATAGTGTTTCATTAAATTATACCAACATTTACTTTTACTAACTGAATCTCACAAAAGGTGTTATCTTGCTTTTGAAGTTGCATTTAGCCTGTTGGCTGTAATTGTATTAGCAGAATAACACACAATATACTGTTCTCATTATTGGGCCCAATATGTTTATATATTACTTCCCTTGTTCTTCCCCCTTTGAATATATTTACACATTTTCAATTTAAGGCCGTTTTGTCAAATCAAGTTTTAAAAGAAATTCATCTCCAGCAGAACTCCATGAAGACATTAAAACATCTCCGTTTCCTCCACAGCAGCACTGTCCGCTCTTCTTCCTCCTCGTCTCAGCTCGACCTTTTACCTTTTTATTAACACAGTTTCGTATTTTTTTCGGTGAGGGAGAAAAAAAAGGTTCCGAGCCGCTGGGTCGTAAGAGCCAAGAAAAGCATCGCTATTCCACAAGTTCACCCAAATATGAAGAACAAAGGTATATGTTTTAATTAGCCAGCAAAGACGACTGAAGGTAATATGTTCTCATTAGGCAGCAATCAACACAGAATGTATTGTATGATTTAAAATAGCTATTTTTGACGATTGAAGGTGCTATGTGTTTTAATTAGCCAGCAATGGAAGACTGAGGGTATATGTTTTAATTAGCGCCGTCTCCTGTGGCCGTAAGGGCTCGGGGCTTAAGCATTAGGTAGAATGTTAATCAAACCTGCAGAAATGAGACTAATTGTTTTCATACAGCAGTTCTCCTGTGGTATGGCAGAAATAATCCTCACACATTTTAGTTTTTTTTTTTAAAGCTTCAGTAGTCAGAGTTAGGTACAACTAGCACCGGTTGGCCTACTTTCATCTGCTCCCAAGTGACCCGTGGGCTTCGGCAGGTACATGCATACAACTCCATCCCACATGACTGTAGAGCTGCTTCCTGTTTTTCATTTTCACAGGAATAGGGGAAAAAATAGCACGTGTAGCTTTGTAGGACAGAGATCTGACAGTTTCCCAAAATATCTCGACGATTCCTCTCTCCACGCATTCAAATACTCTTTTATCTCTGAATAAATACAATTATTTAGATACCAGCTGAGCTACTATCACAACAAGCTGCAAAGAAAGGATCTCGTGCTTTCTGCTGAATGAACTCGTATCATCCGGTCTACGGTCGACTGAAACTTTCAAACTTTCTTGATTAAAGCTACAACGAGAAACTCTGATTTGGTGTTGTTTCTGTTGGTCCCTGTGGACTAAAGTGGTAGTGTCTCTGAGCACCAGACTTCCTTTTAGAAAACCTCATTTTAGTGCAGCAGGGTCTGACAGTCTGCCCCTCTCAGTCCTGGTTCTGGTTCTCCCGTGCCTCCCTTCCCTCCAGCGGGGCCCAGCAGTACGTCCTGGGTCTCCAGCAGCGTGGTGTCGGTGGAGACGATTCAGGTCAAAGACGACAGCAAAACCTGATCCGGGTCTTTCCGTGGTGGGCTGGTTGCTGCCGGAGGTCCCGCTGCAGTCTGAGCTGGGGTACTTTTTGGTGAACCTGCATGATTTTGAGCAGAATAAATAGAAAACAGTCAATCTTCTCACTCATGGTCTCGTGTATTTATGGAGGTCCTGTGGAGGCATCGATATTAGATTGAAACGGTTTAATTAAAAGTTACAGTAACTTTAATGTACGTTGTTCTGTAAATCACATCATATAGAAGGATGTTCCAGAAAACTTGAGAAATAAGTGTTAATCTCTATAATGCCGGTGCATTAGCTCTGGGGCCTTGGACAGCTGTAGTGCCACCTGCACTAATTAAGCTGATGAAATGTTTACTTATAACTGTACATCAGCAACTGAACATTTACATTATTTGCGTGAAATGTGTCTCTAAAGTCTCGCTGATGTGTCACGCTGCCACACTCATTTTAGCTTACCAAGTTTTAATTCCCAAGATATCTATCGAATGTGAAAACTGTGTAAATTACAAGGTAGTGTTCATATTTGGCGTAAGTCATTCTTTATTACCGTGATGGCAGAAGATGAGAAGAAGGAATAGATTTCCTATCACACACTACGTCCCTTTACTTTAGTGTCTCATGCTGCCGTCACTGACTTGTTTGCAAACTGTAACATAAGATGTTGACCCTGGCAGGATGTTTTCAACTTCTGTTGATGTCGTTATTATTTATGAATATATTTGTGTGTGATGTGGCATTCCTCGCCTCAGTGAGAACATCTATATGATTGAATTATTAACGAGGTTTCTATGGGGTTGTGAATCATGCTGATTGTTGTTCACACAAGACTTTCCCTGTTTAATAATTCTTCTGTTTCCTTATTTATATCACGACTCAGTTGTGGCTGTCACTTCCAAAAATCTCCAATACTCCACTGAATGTGAGATTACACTTCCTGCAACTTTGTAAGTGCCGACGGTTTAAGTAAATAAAGTCACAAGTAAAACGTGAAACTAATGTAGTATGAACCGAAAATCCAAGTGTCAGCAGTCTGTTGTTGATCTTGATTTATGAAGTCCAACACGGTGAGTTTTATGTCTGATTGTGTTGCTGAAGTCACAGCGCGGCACCACAGTTGGGTGGTAATACCAAACTGTATGAAGTCTGATTTCTGCAGTGTATTCTTTGCACATAATGCAGCACAGACTTACATCAATCACAGCTTGGCAGCAACAAAAGGCAACCTGTTCGCTGTGATGGATGACCTATTTAACAAGGTTTCAATTCTCCAGGTGTTCATTTTAAAATAATGTGCAGGAAGGAGTTAAAAACCGCAGGCTGACGACGGCGAGGTGGAAACAAACACTCAAGACATTAAACACACTCACACGCAGTGATGTTTGCGATGTAGGATAAATTGGCTTGAACATGCATAAACACGAGTTTGATCCTTTCGCCCCAATTAAATCAGAGTGAATCGCCTCCATCAGTTCTGTACCCATAGACGAGCTGTACCCAATTACACGGTGTATGTTCCAGACGTGACAAAACACACACATGCAGATAGAAAACCGCCGTCCATGCATGTATGCAATGTCTATCTGTCCTTCCATTTGATTGGATCAGATACTTCAGTCGCTGAGTGTTTATTTGCAACAACAAACCGTGTGTGTGTGTGTGTGTGTAAAGAATTGTTTGTCTCCACATGACTGCTTTTTAACGGGGGTTGCTTTGGGGTTTATGGGTTCCATAGCCATGCATACACACACACACTTTCTGTACCTCACTTTATCTCCTGTCCAGAGCCTGTTCAATTGATATCACCTCCACTCAGCCATATGGCGTGGTGGTGTGCTGTGGGAGAGAGAGAGTGGAAAAACAGCGCAGTGCCCGGACCTGACGAACAGGTGCAGACAGACAGACAGACAGACGGACAGAGAGGAAGACATGAAGAGAAAAGTGGCGAAGAGATAACGGCATAAAGAGAAGCAGTGTTGGACAGAGAGAGAGTAATAATGAAGAGGGAAAAAAGGAAAAGATTTCAGGAAAATAGACGAGAGAAATAATGGAGTCAGATTCTGTTCTGCCCTCATAACAAAAAGCAAATACCTTTTCTGATTGGATTTCTTTCAGCACCACTGGTACGTACGTGTGTGTGTGTGTGTGTGTGTGTGTGTGTGTGTGTGTGTGTGTGTTTTTAGACAGGATCTGAAAGGAGATAGTCATTCCCAAAAAAGCATCCATGTCCCGCCGCTATCCGCCACGGCGTCCAGCTGGATTACTTGCATCTCCTCGGACTGAAACACAAAGCCCTTCATCACTTCGTCCTTTTTGCTCGCACATGCAAGAGAAAATTATAGAGTTCAGCTGTGAAGAACTAGTTGGCTGCTTCACAGCAAATTAAAATAGAAAAACAGCAGCATATCAGCCGTCGCTAATAAACGTTTCCGAAACCAAAATGGAACTTTGATGTTCAGATTTCATTCGTGTGATATCAATAAATTAAGCAAATCACATTTTTTGCTCCGGAAAGGGCCTTCAGTGTTTGGAACAAGTCGTGTGTGCCAAAGTCAGTCAATGTGTAAATACATATTTATTCATCAGTTCATAACTTCTGCTGCTTTTTACGACGTGTATTTAGTGTCTTTGGAACAAACATTTCTCTCAGGCTCTGCCTTCTCTCAGGTTCAGGTTGAAGGTTGTCTTAAAGCTTAATAAATATTGTACGTTTATTCCGTTTCACCAAACATTACAGGTAAATAATACAAATGATTTTGTCCTTGTATGAGTTATCATAGTTATATGCCACATTTATGACATAATTTTTATATATATCAGAATTCCTCTTTCTCATTTTCAATGACTTATATATACGTATACTGACATTTATTTAATGAAATGTGTTTTTGGGCGGCTAGCTAACCCCCCACCCATCGTGTAAAGCTGCACCCGACCTTTAGCTTGTGGGTCCTAGAAAGCTGGTGGAGTGATGTCATGGGTCAGAAGTTTGAATAAAAACATGTGTTTACGAGTATGAACAGAGAACGGTTCATTCGTCTCTGCCTTGTCCTCCTGATCTTCAGCGCTGTTGAAGGATTTGTGGTCTGAGGCCAGCAGGGCTCCGCCGCCTCGTGTCTCTCTACAACCCGAATAATCAAGCGGACATATTTGCAAAGCCAATGTCCACTTTTGAGTGATCCATCAGTTCTGTAGGATTAAACTAAACCCCGTCCACATCTTCCGTTTCACTTGGAAGTACAACATCACACTTCTAGTTAAAGACTTTCCTTAATAAACAAAGAGAAAGTAGAACTTCCTCTATGAGCTGTGTAACCTTTCGCTTCCTGTTTCCTTCTCTCGTGTCATCCGCCGGCGTGAAGCATGTTGTGACTTTGTGCTCTCCTCGCAAAGGTTAATGAGACCAGGCTAATGTTTTGTCAGTATAGAATGCATATGGCCGCTGTCTAAACTCACTGGTTTTTCTTTCTTTCTTTTTTTTTTTTGTGCTTGTTAGTTCGAAATGTTACCAAATCATTAAAGCCTGTTAACATCAAAGGCCCCAACACACGTTCCGAGTTAATTAACATCAATGTTCCCGGAAGAAATGCCAGCCGGCTCCAGCATCGGCCCGACAATAAAGCGCTCTATCACGATACTGTGGAGTGTTTATGCTGATGGGAAAAACGCCTTGACGATGATTTATAATGTCGTCCTTCACGGATTCACATTTTGGTTGTTTTTGCACGACAAATAAGAGTGAAAACCAGAACAGGACCTTCAGTCACAGCAGGCTGCTGTCTCATTACTACGAAACAAACAGAAATATCAGCGTCATGAAACGGAGACGGACTCTGCACAATAGTATCGTGATAGGAGTACAGCGCTGCTAATAGTAGTAATAGTGAAAGAAAGACAACGGATGTCCGTGTATTCATTAGCAGCGGACACAAACTATGATGAATGACGGAGGTTGTGGTATTATCCGTGTCAGCCGACCCTGTTGCTCTGTTCAGGGTGTAATAGCATGGGATAATAGCTGCTCAATTATTCATATTGCCCCTGCGCTCTATGGAGGATACTGTCACACAGCCGCTATATGTCTTGATCCAATTAGCTGGAGGAGAGAAGGGAGCGGGAGGAAGAGAGGAAAGAACAGAGAGAGAGGAGGGAGAAAGGAGGGAGAAATAGGGAAGTAAGGGAAATCAAAAAAAGGGAAGGAACAGAAGTGTGGAAGTCGTGTTTTGCCCGGAAGCTTTGTAAACACTCCGCAATGTTTGTTGTAGACTACTTCCTGAGTCTACGGAACTGTCTCTGCGTGACTTCCATGTTGTGTGTGTGTGTGTGTGTGTGTGTGTGTGTGTGTGTGTGTGTGTGTACACTTGTATTCATATATAGGTTACGTCTCTATCCAATTCAAATGTAACGTCCTCATCGTGTTAAAAGCAGATTTCCGTCTCTTCACACTAGTTCTTGTGTCAATAACTTAATCAGTTAATCCACCAGTTGAAAACTATGTGAAGACCGATTGTTTGTTTTTCTATCAGGTAATCTCATGCTGTACATGAGACAACGAAACCCTCTGTTTAAGTTTGAAATCTGCTTATTTTTCCCCCTTTAATAATAATTGTCTTCATGCTCGTGAGCTCCTTAGTCCGTTTAGATTTTCCTAAATCGGAGCGTGCCAATCAATTCACGATGTTTCGTGCATATCTTGACCTTCGTGGTACTTTCCATGACATTCTGTAGCTTGTTAACTCGCCCGAGATGCATATTCACCGACCAAAAAATCAATGATGCTGAATGGCATAGCTGAAGAAGCTATCTGGTTGAGGTATAGAGCAGCTTTGACAGTATTATAGAGCAGGCTGGTCTCATCCAGCATTCTGTAGCTGTAGCTATGAAAACTAATGCGCCGTAATCTGCAGATATCCGAGTGATCGCTGTCATCAACTTTACCATGGAAGAGGAAGTATAAAGGCTGATAAAGCACACGGGAGGTGGATGAGTCCGCCATGCAGCGATCTTTCAGCCAGACCGCTGTTCGATCCCCGTGTGAAACGAGAAGTCAGAAGGATTTAAAAGGCCGTATGCATGTAAGGAGCGGAAGTTGTTGCTGGCTTTTGTGGGGAAACTTTTCGTAAGAGACCATGTGAACCGTTGTATGAGGATACGTTGTGTAACGAATTTGACACTGCAATGACATTTGCATTCCTTGGTAAAACGAGTGTTGTTATCATCACTGCACACTGGTTTGGGACACAGACACAACATTTTTTTGTCGTAAGCGCAGGCGCCTCTGTCTTCTGCCTTCTGGGGAAACCGAGCTGCCACACAGACCTGCAGCATTTCTGTCTTAACCAGAGCTGACAGGATGAAACAATATCAGCCTGATTCTGGAAGACACGAGCATGAATCAAGTCCTAAAATACAGTGTAAATAAAACATAAATAAGGGGAAATGAGTTGTTATGAAAGCAGATAAATACATAGTGTATAGTGGGATGTCAGTGCGGGCTGATGCTATAGCGACTGCTTGTAGAACAAAGAAAAGGTTGAAGGAAGGAAAACAGGATTATCCTAATGAACACATGAGGTATCGGATAATAGCTCCAAAAATAAGACTTAATGTAAAAGAAAGAGGAGGAGCTACAGAGACACTGCACAGCCTCCCTCTGAGGGATGAGATGATACCCAGAGATCTCAATCATCGCCAATGTTTACTGCAAAAACACAACAAAAACAAGCCCTGCTCAATGAAGTTACATTAGGCCTACCGGTTTCTATTCCATTGAGTTCTGTTCTATTGTATTCTATTTCATGCCAAGCCCCTCAGACCCTGCTGATAAATGAAGTGGCCAGTCAGGTTATGCTAATTGATGTCTCCTCCTCTGCTTCCTTCCTCTTTTCTCCCAAAGTTCAATTACACTCATCCACTGCCATCCATCACCGGAATGAAGCTGGCTGCGGGGCTAAATTAAATGTGCCAATTTCAATTAGCCAGCGTGAGGCAGTGCAGGGGGACAGAGGTGACTGTGGTGGAAATTGGTTAGTGGAGGGAGGGGGCGGGGGGGGGGGGGGGGGGGGGTTGAGCTGTGGGATGTTTGGGAAGCAGAGCCGCCCAGAAAACTCCACTGATCTGTTTATTCTTTCTTACTGTTTTTATTCCAGCTGTTTAGGAAGAAATGCAGCTTCCTGAATTGTTTCTTCCGAGTCCGTCTAAGAACAGGTGCAACGTGCAGAGGTTTGCCTCGTGGGATGGATCATTATATCGCATCAGAGCGAGAATTGGACAGTATTGAAGAATTGGACAGTGCAGCACTGTTGCCTCACAACAAGAGGGGGCCGGGGTTCGATTCCCGGGCTAGACGGGCCTTTGGACGGGAGTTTGCATGTCCTCCCCGTGGCAGCGTGGGTTCTCTCTGGGTTCTCCGGCTTCCTCACACAGTCCGAAGACATGCAGCTTAGGTGAATTGATCTCTAAATTGCCCAGAGGTCTGTCTGTGTATGTCAACCCTGCGATAGTCTGCCGATCTGTCCAGGGTTGAACCCTGCTCCATGCAATCTGATCAAAATAACGTGAGTGCAAACACTTCAATTCACACTTGCAGTGCTGTCAACACCTGCAGAGGCAGCATGCAGAGGAACGTGATGGAGATCGGCAAGAAACAAAAAAGTGGGAACAGTGCAGGAGAACAGACTTGTTGGAAGGAGAGCCGAAGCGTGAGACGACAACAGCAATAAAGCAGAGCTGATGAAGGGAAAATGAATATGGAATGTATTGTGGCGGATGACCAACCCGTTTCCCTGCGGCTTCCACACTTGATTGAACATCTCGAGCCTCGATACAGGACGCCAAACCGACACGACGCGGCTGTCCCACATCTCTGAGTGCTTGTGAATTATTCTGGAGAATGTTGCCGTGGTGCTTTTAAAAGCTGACATGTGGAGCACAAACACCTGTCAACAACCTAATGGACAGTAATCATTTGGCCGTTGCAGAATATGAAAATATATATATATATATATTTTTATTTGTGTCTTGCGCTTGGAGGAGATGACAATGCTCTGAAAATGTTGTTAAAAGAAAACAGGGTGTCATAATCAGCACCTTTTCACATGATGCGATAAGCCTTTCGTGATAATGATATCGAAACTCTAATCTTTACTTGAGTTCGTCATTTGCAGTTTAAAGCGCGTTCTGTTTTTATTAAGAAGGAGAAGAAAAGTGAATCAATCTTGAGTTTAATCCCTGAGATTACATCAGGTTTAAAACAACCCAATGAAAGGTGTGCCAGCGCACCGCAGATCATATCCAAAACTTAAAAATCAAAGCCGGCTTCACGCGTGTCGTCAAAGCAGCTTGTTTTAATAAGCAGAGAAGCCGGAGACGCTTTCTTTGTTAGCAGCTTGTTATTAAAGCCGCAGCGGCATGACGACAACAATCAGAGGAGTTTCTTTGTGTTGCTGTTCAAGCGCCTCTCACATGATAACTAGAACTCTCTGGGCACCAGACAGGAACGGCTGATAAATAATCTCCTCTTTACTGAGGACTGGCAGGCAGGCAGGGTGGAGGAGAAATAATAATTTTACCCCCTGTTTTTTTCCTTCTTCTTCTCAGCAACGGACCTGGTTTTAGCCACAACACCCTCCTCCCTCCCTCAGGCTGAGACTTTACAGAGAAGCGATTTCAAACTTTTAAATGGTTTCTCTGTGACTTGTATATCCTCTAATTGTTATTCATAGCTCTGTCAGGAGAGGAGGAGGAGGAGGAGGAGAGGGAGGAGAGAGAATGGGAAGAGGAGGAGGGGGGGAGAATGTCGAGGACAGACGGTGGAGGAGAGGGAAGGAGGGCAGATGGGCGGACAGAAGAGAGGAAACAGAGGAGAAAGAGGAGAAATAAAAAATGGACATTTTTAGAACGAGGAGAGAAGGTACGGACAAACAGGAAGTAACTGTACCGTCCTCACATATTGTGATTACTTCATAAGACCTTCCACACACACAAGCACACTAACAAATCAAATCACAGAATAATTAAATTATTATATAACCTAAAACTAGATGTGGAAACTCTGTCAGGTGTGTGTTTACTGGAGGTATTTTAAAGTCATCCCCGTTCATCCGCTCACAGACTTCACGCTGAGCATCAACATGGCAGCAGCTGCATTTATTCTGTGAAATGCAAAGCGCTGTTTTCAGCCGCTCTCCTCCCGAGTGTTTGAAAAGAGAGGCAGGCGTGTTAGGTGTTACCGGTGTTTTAACATCAGCATTCAGGGAGTCTTGCTCTATTTGTTGTCGTGATACCTCTGAAAGAGGAAATTTACCGTGCACGAGAACTTGTTTTTTTAAAAAATGTTTAAATACTCTTTCAGACTGATTTATGCCAGACACGCTGATGTAATGATGCATGAATCAGAGAGCTCTCAAGGTGTTGAGGGAAATCAGACAACGTAAGCTTAGCGGTGTCTAATCTGCATCCCCAAAGGCCTCACTAAACTGTTTATCTGTGTCTTAAGAGCTCTGACAGGAATGATAACCGAACTCCAAACAGGAAGAAGGGATTTCTCATACGCACCTTAAAGTCTATATGAACACTAGAAAGACCAAGGCACGGTCAGCTGACTGACAAGTTATCTGGAGATTTGAACAGGACTCTTTGACTTATCGTATAATGTCGTTTATTCTGTACACATGACGCATCTTTTGCACTGGGAGAGGAATCCCTCCTCTGTTGCTCTTCTGGAGGTTTCTTCCTTTTTTTTCACCCTGTTAAAGGTTTTTTTTGTGTTTTTGTAAGATGTTGTATGTTGTACAGATTTGTGATTTTGCGCAATACAAATAACATCTCATTTATTTGATTTGAATTGAAAAAAATCCCACAAAAAATGTCATTCACAGCCACAAAAACCCCATTAAATCCCATATTGAACCCCAAATTCATTCTTGTCTCCATCATCACATGGCCAGTCCAATTTTCCATTCTGCTACCAAGCAGCAGCAGCAGCGTTGATCAACAGGAAGCTCAGGTAAAACTTCACTTTCCGCGCGTTTGCCTAAAATAAACCTGTGTGAATCACAAACATCACGACCAAATGACTTATTAATGCAGCGTCATACAAAGGGGCAGTCCCGTATGTTGTTATTCTGACTATATAATTGTATTATTTCTGACAAATCAATTAGCGATGTCTTAACTGCAGTTACTCTGTGCCTGAAGCTTCAATTATGTACCTCGGTATAACCTGTCACACCGAGCCCTCCGGAGACATCATGTGCTCAATTAATCTCTGCAGCTGAAGGAACATTTTTCTTCCCTTTCTGTCGCGTGGACATAAAGTGTACGTTGAGGAGAAATTAAAGGAAACCTTTACCTTTTTGTTCCCTCAGAGAGAAACCTCAGCCAGTTACAGACATTATTCAAATTGTTTCGCTCTGCACAGAGCCACATCAATATGTGACTTGGTCAAAAGGAGCACAGTGTCATGACTGCAGAGCAGGTCCAATGAATTTAAAGTGGTGAGAAATAAATAAAAAATGACATCGTTTGGAAGGAAGGAGCCAGATTGGTGGATTCTGAGAGAGAAATGCTTTTGAGTTCTTCATTAAAGAAGAAAAATGGGATCATTCTCAATTACACCAGAAATTGTCTGTAAGTAACTATTTGATTCTCACGTATTGACTCAGCAGCAGTGAAATCAACAAAATTAAAATAGAATTACTCTGAAACTGAAATAAAGAGTGTAAATGTAACCTAATTATTATTATAAACAAGTCAGCCTAATATTTCTAATGAATGTTTTCTGGCTGTTGCGTATGAAAAGCCGAGCATTTTTCCACACAAACGGGAATGAAACCATAAGTCCATTGGGTCAGATCTGTCCGTGCTAGACTAGGTCGACCACCACAGAGCGCCACAGGAAGTCAAACTCCTCCCAATAGTGTCAAACACAATAGACCCCATAACTCCCAATCCCAGAATGCAATCTGTTGGTTTCGTGTACAGAGACACGAATTGTCACTGGGAATTACTTTTTTTTCGGGTTGACCTGTCACGACCTGGCTCTGACAGCCATGACCTAATCAGGGAGACGCAGACAGTTGACCAACAGGTAACGAGTTTATTGCACATAACAAGTTATCTAATTGCAATGGTGGTCGCGAACGAGCCGTCCTCGTTCCTCCACGGGGTGATAGGAGAGCGCCGCCCAGGCTGCCAGGAAGGCGGAGCCTTATAGTGGGAGCACACCCAGGCCCAGGTGCCTCCACTCAGGGTGATCACCAACTCTGGTACCTGCTGGCTTAAAGGGACAAACACGTAACCCAGATAGGGAACCGTCACAGAACCAAAGTTAAATTTAGCCAACAAAACCACTTAGTTAGGTTCAAGAAAAAACATCACGGTTGGGCTTAAAATAACTATGTACATATAGGTTTAGGCAACAAAACGCACACGAACCAATATATTTTAGTTTGAATATTTCATGACCTGCCATGATACTGGGCTGTAAGTTCTGACTGCTCTTTGTGCAATAATTCAACTGTGCAATACTTCCAAAAATACTGCATTTATACCTTTTTATTTAACTTATATTTTTCACAGTTCTTTGCTTCTATGTTTTATTATATTTCTTGTACAAATTGTTTGATTCTGATGATTATTCTGATAAGTGCTAACATATTTAATAATACTAGCATTTCACTCACCAAAAGAATTACTTGGGAAAACTAGGGATTAATATATTTCTTTTTCCCGATCTATTGCCAAAGTAGATTGCAGTTTCCACTCAAGTAGCTTATCTGTGAGGTTGAACGCTGCGTGTCGGCCTGCCGTACTCTGTCAGGGTTTCCGCCGGCGTATTTCAAGCTCAGCGTCACGTTGGCGAACGTCCGGTCGAGAGAGCCTATGTGTGAAGACGAGTATGACGTGAGCAGTAACGTAGTTATGAAGTTTCTTATTTCTGCTGTTAAGTTTGGCATTTTAACAGGAGGGTCTACGGGGATTGACTCACTTGTGTGGAGCCGTCCTCAAGAGTCCATTCAAGACACTGCAGCTCTATTTCGGGGTAAAACTGACACCCCGGGATGTTTTAACGCAACATCGATCATTGGTTTGTGTGTCGCTCTCTTTCTGGCCTTTGTAACGGCTCTCTCCATCATACAGTAACATATGTACAGTGGCAGGAGAGAGCAGCAACAGTTGTTAGAGTTGTGCCTGTTTTTTTGCTGTACTGTTGATGTTGTGCTGCTGTGCCCCTTGTTTGCCATAAACCTCCAGTAAATTATTTGACCATCTGGATGAACGGCTGAAATTGCCGGTGTGCACGGGCACGAAACCGAATTACCAGCCTCCCCTGGTGATACTAATAACCAGGGAGGGCTTCAGCGGGCGTTTATGTGTAACCATTAGAAGTAAAGCAACTCCATTGTCTAGAGGTGAATTCAAAGTTATGGGGGCAGCTCCAAAGAATATGCCCTTTAAAGCATCACGATGGCAAAAGTACAGGCAGAATGAAGGTTTAATGCACAAGAAATAAACAAAAAGGGCCAATAATGACACAATTTCTTTCCGTCTACATGGCTGCCTGGCTGGCTGGTTGTCACCCTATTCTTTAATCTGTTTCGAGTTGTATTAACCAGCAAAGATCGCTAATGCAAACTACTCGTGTTGACTTTCCAGATCGGTGTGCTAACAGTGAGGGGGCAGAATTCAAGGATCATTTCTTGTCATTAATTGTGAGTAATGACGCTATTGGCTGATATGGCCTGTGGCTCAGCCAGCCCCTCTGTGCCCACACTGCATATCCAACCCATCTGTGAGCCGCACACATGCAGCCACAGCACAGTCCCCCACCAATACACACACCAGAACAACTGTCATGCCCACAAACACCCGCACATGTACACAAATCACTGCAGCAATCTCTCACACACACACACACACACACAGCACACTTCACAGCAACCGTCAGCTTTAGCACGTTGGCTAACCCGCAAAGAGGATTCATAACACACCAAATTAGCTTTAGAATTGCAATGAAAGATCAGTTCATTAAAAATGCATTAAATATGAGCGGGTTCAGTTGATGCTAAATGGAAGAAGGGGGGAGAGATTAATCTAGCCTCTCTTCCCTGTCCCTCCTTTTATATTCTCTTTCCCTCTTTCCTCCTGTCTTTTTGCTTCATTTTCTTTTTTTTTTGGCGCCTGCGCTATCGCATCTCAAATGTCTGTAATATCTTCCTTTTGTGTCCGAATCAGTGTCGCATGTAACCATGACTGTGCAGAAGTATCCTTTCAGCCTGTCCATCCTCTGGAAAACGCTTATTTTGGACCCAGTTGTTGATCAGATTGGTCTTTTTGGGAGCCAACCGGTCATGCAGCAGAGTTTTGTAGTGGATTCAATCAGATAACAGATTTTTTGGTCGGTCCAATCAGAGAGTTTTGAACCGGGCTAGTCCAAACAGCAGAGGTCCAGTTGCTCCAGCCCTGATGAAAGATGCTGTTTGTTTGTCCAGTTTAGCCTAAATATGTGTGCGATGCGAGTCTGGCTCCCGCCCCGTGGATTACACATGTGCTTTGTGAACGTGCTGCTTTACCAGGTGACACTGGCCACAGTCACACTTTTCAATGCATTGTTCCAAATTGCAGAGATCGTCGCTGTGTGCCATCCCTCGGCCCAGAACATGATTTGGCAGAATGTGCTCTGGTCCGTGTCTGCACTGCTTCCAGACTACAGCACAGAGTCACTCTTATCACCATGCAACACCGCAATTCTACCACGTACGGGTTTTTGAGAAATCCAATAACAATATGAGCAAAAAAAACCCCACTTTTTCTTTTTGTAGTTGCAGACCTGTCACCTAATGCATGCCGATATGATGGGATGATAGAAGCCACAGTGAAAGGAGGGGAGTAACTGCAGGCGAGAGAACTGGCAGTTGTTTCCGGAGGAGAAAGGAAGGCAATTTGTTTGCTGGATTATGTGAGACAGAAGAGAGAGAGAGAGAGAGAGGTTTGTGAGACAACTTCTCTGCACACCTATTCTTATCTTTGTGCAGGCGCCGGTGGGAGACAATGAGGTCATAGCCCCACACAAAGTCTCAAACAAACCTCCTGCATGCCGAGCAAATTATACTCTGAAACATTTACAAACACAGCCTTCGAAACCGGTCCATAAATAAAGTCTTTTTGGAACCTCCACAAACATGGTTTAAAGGAGATTCACCGCTGTCAACATCTGTGCATTTTCCTTTTTCCTTTTGTGAGCTTATGTTTTACCCGAGAGAGGAAACTAATCTTGACATTTGACAACCTTTCACATTTTGTACCCGGCGATGATGTACACAGTCTGTGTGCGCGTGCAGTT
Organism: Pholis gunnellus; assembly: GCF_910591455.1. Classification (NCBI taxonomy): domain Eukaryota; kingdom Metazoa; phylum Chordata; class Actinopteri; order Perciformes; family Pholidae; genus Pholis; species Pholis gunnellus. The sequence continues at coordinate 23,107,130 of NC_136538.1, forward strand.
TGACAACAGATATACGGCGGAGTTGTATTAACCAGCAAAGATCGCTAATGCAAACTACTCGTGTTGACTTTCCAGATCGGTGTGCTAACAGTGAGGGGGCAGAATTCAAGGATCATTTCTTGTCATTATTAGGGATGGGTATCGTTTGGGTTTTTTCCGATACCGGTGCTAAAACGATACTTTTAAAACGATACCGGTGCCTAAACGGTGCCTGAACCGATACTTTTTTTATTGCCAAGTCAAATTTAACAATATATTTAACTGTTTAAAGTATACTATACATATTAGTGCTGGGCAACGATTACAATTTTTAATCGCATGGAATTTTTGCGATTAATCTCATTGTTATGGCAAAGTTCAATAATTAATTCAAAGGTAGTGTATTGTGCACTTTTATTTTAAAAGTACTGCTATATGAACAAAAGTGCAATAACATTTGGTTTGCAAACACTTTAAACAAATAAGGTTCTTTTTAACAGCAGTATTCCCTTTACACAGTAGCAGTTCTATCTCTTCACTATCTGTGCTCAGTGTGTGACTTCATGTGAAACGTTCACTGCTGTGCAACAGGAATACAATGTTTCAGCACGTTTCATCTAAATGTGTGTCGTCTTCATGACAGAGCATGTGATTGCAGCTCTACTGTTCATCAATATAATGCTGTATCTCAGAGGTGATGATGGTTACCCAGCGATCAAAGAATAAAGACACACTTACGCACAATGTAGGTGTATTTTCCCTTTAACTCACGAGATGCAGGTAGCATATTTTATACTTAATGTGAATTTAATTCATACTTTGTTGGCATCTTATTCTGAAAATCGGATGTTCCTCTGAAGAAACCGGATGTTGTCTCACGTTAAATCTTTCCGCTAACTTTCAAAGTCCTTCGCTCGCTCCCGATCTGTGCCGTTTGAATGCGTTTACCGTGAATTTCAGCGTATAGGTCACTAACATCTAAGTGTCTGCTGAGTTGACCACGGAGACCTGAGTGTCTGCTAACTTTACCGCAGCGATGTCCAGTAGTCTCCATTCCTCCACCGCTGCCAGTGAGCAACGGACTTTCAAAATAAAAACAGCCACACTTTTGACCGTTTACCTTTCGGCATTTTCTCTGTTAAAAGGTTGATGGCTAGCTAGCTGCTGTAGCTATACAAACGGTAGCTATCGTTACCTGCTGCCAGGACGGAGTCATCAGAGTAGTGTTAAAAAAAAGTATTTCAATCGGCTCAGGCACCGAAAAGAAGCACCGAAATCTGCGTTGCGTTTCGGTCCGGTAGGTATCGGTCGTATAAGTACCGGTTCCATATTGGCACCGGGTTTCGGTACCCAACCCTAGTCATTATGCGACAGAGATGCACGACGACATTCAGTTGTAGCCCATTAGTAACACAAGCAACACATGACAAACTACAAATCAATCTGCATTATAAGGAATGTAAACGGCAACTACAAAAACAATCGTCTGGGCAGATAAAATGGCCGACCTCATCACATTAATAATTCAACGTGAGGAAAACATTGTCCATCAGCATTGACTGATGTGTGAGCAGTAGTTACCGTGTTGACTGGTGACTCAGCCGAATGCGTCCGCGGCAGCTGTTATTAAGAACAACACACGGAGGTTTTCCTCGTGGAAGCCTTCGAGCTATTTTGAATACAAACGTCAAATGTGTTGATTATCTGCAGCAACCATCTAAGTTAAGTCACTACGAGCAAACACGGACGCATTCTTGAGTCCACTGAAGGATTATTGATTCTGACAGACGTGCAACAACCGGACCTTTTGTTGCTGGGAACAGTTTTAATTACATGTTTCTAGCTGCTAACTCGTCTGGAGGGCTGAGGTAAAACACCAACATGTGCACGCATATTCTTTGTGACATCGGCTGTGAAAGGGTCTTTAGAAACTGACTGTGAGATGGAATAAGGCGCACAATTTAACTCTCTTATCACCACATCTCTTAAGTCAAATGCATCGTGGCTCAAAGTGTCAGTACACTCCAATCAAAGTGGTGGTTTGATGTTCGAACGGCGCGTGAACCCGTCCTCCCCGCACCACTCTGACAATCATATACTTCACAATCAGAAGAGAACTTTCTATTTCTATTTCCGTCACTTGTTGTGTGTACAAAGCGCCACACTCTGAACGCCCCCCCAGGAGAGACTGTCCAACATCAGCGTGTCTCGGCCTCTCTCTCTCTCTCTCTCTCTCTCTCTACGACGACGGGGCTTTTCACCCCACCTTCGAGTGTGGCTCGCTACGATGAGACGGCGAGAGGAGGGGATTACGAGGACAGAAGAGGACCGGAGGAGGCGAGGAGTGGAGGAGGTGGTTCTCACTGGATCCCACACAGACTTGTTTCGCCGTCTTGGACCGGTGGCTCTGCTGCAAAGCAGCGTGGGGGGGGATCAAGCAACGAGAGATGATGATTATGGAAATGAGCGAGCCCTCTTTCTGAAAGATTAAAGAGGCCACTGATTGCTTTTTACATAACCTTCACTCACTGAGACACAGGCTCGCTCTGTCCCTCTCTCTCTCTGTCGCTTTCACACACACACACTCTCTCATACACACACACACACACGTATTGTTGTTGATTTTTCAAATTGCTTTGCCTGTTGTCTCTCCTCTCGTGTAAAAGCAGCTTCTCTCCAACCCTTCATGCGTTATGCTCAGCTTCAGAAAACCAAAATGCCACCACACACACACACACACACACACACACACACACACACACACACACACACACACACACACACACACACACACACACACACACACACAAGAGATCTACAGTGTGTGTGTGTGTATATCTATAAAGACGTGGCTCTATATAGGAGTCTATAGCAAGAGACAGAAGATACAGATGGATGGAAAACTCTGAATAAAGCAGAGTGCTTCGTATAAATATGTATCAAACACACGCACAGGGCAGACGGGAGACACTGATCCTAAACCTGAGTTTCCTGTGAAGAAGATGGAGGTTTATTTTGAAAAGACCGTACGCATGTAAGGTGCAGACATTAACACGTGTTGCTGGCGTTCGAAGGACAACACATGAAAAATTAGAAGTAACTTTTCGTAGGATTTCATACGAGCTGTCGAGTGAGGATACGTTGAAATATTACAAGGTAAATGTACTAGTGTACTAGGTGGTGTACTAGTGTAATCACAACTTGTAGAATTAGCTCATCGCTCACTATATGCCGTGTATTTTTCAGTCTATCCACAGCCATTTTCACGGTACACATTTCTTTTTTCACTTCCCTCAGTACTGAACTATTTGGTGAGGCCTTTCCAAAAACAATATTCTGCCAATAGGCTTTGAATACCAATTTCTCCTCAATCAATTGGGGACCAATCTAATCTTCCCATGACACAGCTTTGAGCATCAACCCAGATTCTGACACATAATAGTCCAGCTGGTGGCTTCAAACAGTGCTACGCTTTTATCTCCACTAATTGCCAACACAACCTTCAATTTAACTGAAATTGCACAACCCCCCCCCCCCCCCCCCCCCCCCCCCTCCAAACACACACACACACTCTTTCTAATGTATTATTTTTTGTTATATTTCCTCAGGACATGCAGCAGGTGCACGGCACAGCTGAGATTTAGCCGCTGCAGCAGTCGGGGCCGGAGTTGGCTGCTGTCGTTCCTCGTGAATATGAAAGGTTTCCCACCTGAGGGCCTGACAGCGTCAGCAGTCAACATCATTATCGGCACAATGTTGTGACTTTCAACTGCATCAAACAACCACACTTACTTTTAAAAGCTGGAATTTGTGGCCTAATGATTTAGTTTCAGGAAATTGTTAAAGACTCATTTTCTTCAGCAAACAAGTGTTCATTTAGGCACCTGGTTTCGATTTAGTTAAATGTTTCTGACAATAATGTACGGTTTATGATTGAAGTCACTTTTAGTGAACAAAAATACATTCCAGTCGAGTCTTTTTTGCTTTTATGTAAAGTAAAAAAGAAAAAAATTCTGAGGTTAATTTGCCTTTTATTTGACACGTTAAAATGTGTAGAGGCGGACCTCCAGTCACCACAAAGGATGGGTGAAACGCAGAGGTTATGCATAATAATAAAGTTTAAGTTTTAGGTATGACCGGGAATCAAATGGCAGACTTTGTTGTGTGCATCTTGACTGTTACTCGATCGGGGCACCTCGGTCATGCATTAGTAGTTTTATGTCTTCTAAGCATTTTGAGACCACAGCTGGCGCCGTTATTGTTGTCAAGCTGCACAATTAATCAACATTTTATTGAAACGGCAACATGGCCTCCTGCAATTTCCAAAATCGCAGAAGGGACAATATGTGTTGAAGGTGAAATGTGTCACAATGCAGAGACGTCCCGGCCTTCACTTCATAGTCTACAGACTGAAGACAAATCTTTGCTTGGTACACATTCCTGCAGAAATCACACCATGAGCATTTCAACATGTTTTTTTTCCAATGAAAAAATGAGAATAATAATGTAAAAAAATGATTATTCCCTCTAATAACGCAAATCACGCCGCTATTGCAAAGTCGGTCAACACATTGCTGTTAGATATTTCTTCTGAATTGTCGTCTTATCGTGACGTTGGTGGAGATAATGTCCATCTCGCTCTGCAGCAGTACAACAGACTGACCAACGGCGTCCCTGCTCACCTAGCAGGGTTAGCTAGCTGACTGAAAGCACTTGATAATGTTACATTAGCTGACCTTTTGATACATGTCACCATGCTGGCCTGCATATTTTTGTGTCAACTGTTGTTGTTGCTTTTTGTAGAAGTTTCAGTGGATCGTTTATTATTTTAGTCCATAAATTGGTTTCTTCTAAGAGCTGGTGACGTCAGATAACAATACTGACGGAGACAAAGTCACTGAATGCAAGACGCTTCTTATTAACGGTAGAACAATCAACTGCTGCACAACAGACCTTCTTTTGTGCGGTGGAGGACAAAGGTGCCGTGCACCTCATAAGACTTTGCATTGAAACCGTAATTAGTTCTTCAATTTGTTCGCTTTTCAAATTATCTTTAAGTTTTGCCTCTTTTTTTTGTTTTCGTCGTGACTAACCGGTACTCGATACTTATATTTAGTCCGAGTTTTTGTTGATAAAATTGACATAAGGATCGTTTTTAATGCTTGAAGAAGGTTGAATACAAATCATTATTAGCCTTCGTAGACATCTTTGTGAGATCACAACAAATCACAACAAATCTCGATAAAGTTTTCACTATTTGTTTCACTGTATAACATATTATTTTGGGATTGCGTCAGACTCCCTCATTTCCCCGTCTGTCACATGCCTGTTGGATTAAGGTGCCTGCCGACAGACTAACCAGACCTACAGCCAAACTGAATGACTGACAGACGTACACAGATCTGGCTCAACGTGGGGTTGGCTCACTCCTTAAAATAACTAACTTTCCATTTCACTAATTTACTTACCGACTGACTGATGTGTGAGCGGCTGCGTGTTTCTGTTTGCGGTTTATTCAAGGACGTCAAGCTGATGCCGAAACACATTCCCCCATGCATCTAACCAACTCACAGACGCACTGGCAAACTGGATGAATAACTACATTACTGACTGACTGGCTGCCTGGCTGGTTAATTAACTTACTGTCTGTCTGTTTGTAGCGCACCCAAGGACATCCATCCAGTTTGTACACAAACTATTTCACAGGCACACACACACACATCTCTCCTCTCTGGAGCGACGGGAGGAATATTTCCCTGTTTACTCAAGTGCCACTTCATGATTAAAAACTAATCAGGCTTCAGCCAGCCTGGGATCCCCCTACACACTGACACAGAATGAACTGTAATTATCTTAACAGGGGAGCGAGAGGCAGAGAGACATGGACACAGAGAGGGAGAGAGAGAGAGGGAGAGAGGGAGGAGGAAAAGCAAAACGACAAGAAGGGAAGGTGAGGAGTCAGGTGGAAAATAGAAAATAAACAGAGATAAAGCCGGAGAGGTGTCAGATCCAGAGAGAAATAGAAACGAGATAGAGGGAGGTGAAGATGGAGGGAAGAGGATGGGGATTGGGTGTTTACTGTAATACAACATTAGCACAGGTGAGAAGGCAGCTTTCTGTTTGGTTGAGCTACAAAGTGTGACTCGTCACATATCAAACAAGTTTTTCCGTCAGATATCTGTGTATTTGTATTTAGCTCCCTGCTGAAGCTAAATCCACTCATGTCGGCCTCGAGCTCCACGAGAAAGTTTAAAAAGTACAAAGTACCACTTCAAATGACTTTCATTTTTTTTCCCCACTCGGCTTTCTCTGAAGCTGCTGAATCATGCTTTTTCTCTTTTTCCCCCCACAATGCTTAGAGAGTGAACAAGGGCTGCAGCATGAAAACAAAAAAAGAAACAACACAGACGGTGTTAAGCTTCAACTCCAAACGCAATTATTCCTCCCCGGGGAAGTGATTTGTCATATAGTTGTTGTATTGTGTTTTCATTACACTTAGAAAATTGACAATTAAGCCGGTGCGAGTTATCTTTCGGGATAAAGATTAGATCTTTTTTTTTTTGTGTGATAGTATTGTCTAGGAACACGAGAGAGAGAGAGAACACCGGGTCAACTAATGATATCAAATACAAACTGTTGGAGTGTTCTTATCATTGATTTATTATTAGAATAAAATGTCAGTATGTAAAGTGACAAAAGGTCCAGCAACACGAGTACGTTTCCCCTCGTACTCAAAAGGTCTTTTCAAAATCAACTTTCGTCTTCACAGGAAACAACTTATTTAGGTTTAAGCAACAAATATACAAAGTTAAGTTTAGGAAAAGATCGTGAAATACTTGGTTAGGTTTAGGCAACTTAAATTACTGAGTTATATTTAGGGATAGATTGTGGTTTGGGTTAAAATAACTACAGAAGTGGTGTTACTGAAGTACAGCAATAACCTGACAAATACGACACTTAATAAATAAAATAAAATCTCTCTCCGATTTTACAATTTTATTAAATTATTTATTTTCACAACAAAGCAGGCCTACTAAAGACAAATAAATAATCCTATACCAAACGTCACCTTTTTCTATACAAAAACAAAAACGTAATGCTTGAGGAGACGGGTCACGTTTTTGGGAACAAACTCATTTATATTCACACGTGCCGCCATATTGATCTTGTGCGAGATTCTGAAGACCGCTTACGTCTTTACTATGAACTACGGGAGCTCGGGGAAGCGGTAGGAGATCTGTACCGTAGTTACCCAAATTAAAGCGAACGAACCCGAGGCTTCACAACAGCAGTTTAGCACAAATTAGTCACGATGACTATACGTCCGCTTCTTATGTACGCTCTATGGTCCGTATGCAGTTAATGAGCAGACGTGTGCACTTGTTGCTGGCTTTCATAGGAAAGTGCACGAAAAATTGAGGAGTAACTTTTCATAAGATGTCATACGAACCGTTGTGTGGGGATAGATTGAAAACTTAACATTTAAATACGAATAGAAACATGAAAATGTACAACAGAGTATGGAAAACAAATATCTCCCAATAAGTTAAATGATGTCTGTTTTTAAAGTGTTGAGCTGTGCAGGAATGTGTAATGAGTCCCAGTCAGTGGGGGGTCCCGGGCTAACATTAAAGGGTTATTAATCATACTCACTTCTGCTGTATTTTGGCGTAGGTATTAATGGCTCTACTGAAAACATAAAGTAAGAAACTCAATGGGAAGCTTCCATCTTGGCCATTCACACTAAGCTATGCTGGAAATTGCACACACAGCAGTTGCCTGCTGATCTCCTGATGACTGTTTAAACTGCAACAATCTCTGATTATTACACGCTCTAATTACATCACATTTGGCCCATTAGCCATTGAAATGTTTATTTCTTTTCCTTTTCTTGAACCAGCCAAACTTGATTGTCTTCGTCTTTGCATCTGTCTCTTCTGTCTCCCAGCTGGAGAAGCTAAGTCTGCATAAACAGGTGCAAAAGTTCACCTCCCCTCTTCTTCCTCCTTGCTGCGTCCTCTGCTTCTTCAAACCTCGCCTCCTCTCTCGGTCATTCTTTTACTTTACACTCTCCCTTCCCTCCCCTCTCTCACCTCTCGCTGGCTCACACAGCACTTGTGCTCCTGTTTTTTCTCTGATTGATTCTCCTTCGATTTCCTTCTGTCTTTCTCCCAGTGGGACACAGAAAAGAAAAGTTCACTCAGGTGCAGAAGTTCACCTCTCCTCCTCCCCCTCCTCCCTCCACCTCCCTCGTTCCCAGTGGGACCTCGTTTAGGATGAGGCTTCTTCATTCCACCTTTCCTCTTTTAGTCACACTCCCCATCTTCTTTCATATTTAGATAATTCATACGCAGTAGTATTTATCTGTCGGCAGAGCGATAGCAGCTTGCCAGAGAAAGAACCGAGGTCTTTTTTCACAATTTTTGGACATTTTTAATCAAGAACATGATGAAAATCATCGTTAGTTGCTGCTCTAATTCATTGTGAATGCTGTTTGAAGAGGATCAATACACAATACTGTAATTCAAGCTAGGTCAGACACATCAGAATGTCTCTTTCTCATATCCTCAGCACATTCATATAATAAAATCTCTGTACTATAACTGCAACATGATTTAAGGTATCATTTTTCTGCACCGGTCCCCTCCTTCCTGGCTCCTCTCTCATTTTCTACTCACTTGGTTCTATTTCCCCTCGTTCCTTTCACTTCCTCCTTTGTGTCTTCTAGCCGTCTCTCTTTCGATATCAACTCTTTGTTGTGCATCCAAAGTGCAGCCTGACCTTTCTCAGTGTTGCTCCCCTCGGAGTGAGTGAATGAAACCTGTGTGTGTGTGTGTGTGTGTGTGTGTGTGTGTGTGTGTGTGTGTGTGTGTGTGTGTGTGTGTGCGTGTGCGTGTGCGTGTGCGCGTGCGCGTGCGTGCGTGCGTGCGTGCGTGCGTCTGTTTGTATACTTTGAATTCCTGCATTTGCACATGACATTTCTTTATGATGGAAAACGAATGGAAACGGCAACCTCTTTCTAAAGGTGTGTTTGTGGAAGTTAATATGCAATATTAAAGTGATTCCTTCTCCTGAATATTTTGCCCTGGTATCTCTTGCTCTCACAAAGGCAGAATAGGAAGGTTCTGACTGCAAAACCTGGGAAGACAGTGTGTCCTTCTTTAAAACCTGCATTCTCTCTAATGTCCACCAGGGGGCGACTCCTCTGGTTGTATTGAAGTCTATGAGAAAATGACTCTACTTCTCTCTTGATTTATTACCTCAGTAAACATTGTAAACATGAGTTTATGGTCTCAATCTCTAGTTTCAAGTCTTCTTCAATACAACATGATGTTCATTTAGTAAATGATGGTCCATTTAGAGTCAAACAGACCATAAAGCAGGGGATGCTTTAGGGCGGGGCTTACTGTGATTGACAGGTTGCTACCAGAGCTGTATCCGGCGTCTCTACGTCATCTCCTCCGCATTCCAAATATGGTGACTTCCGTTCAACGGTTGCAATAAAGAACAACATGGCCACGCCCGCAATCCAAGACGTTGTTGGCGGAATTGCCGAACTCTGGGCTTCATAACGGCAGCCGACAAACCGACGGGTGACGTCGCCATCAGGACGTCCACTTCTTCTATTCAGTGTATGGGTAAAAAAACAATCTGTTGGTGACCAGAATACAGTTTTAAAGGCGGTTTTATTGGCTCCATGGTGGCAATGTCTTCTAATTTCTAAGACTTTAGTTGACCAAGTTGACTTCATGACCAAATACCTAAAAAGCTAATGTCGTCCCCATCAGCTGCACATTGTGTTTAGACGTCAGGGAGCGACTTCCACCCCCCTACTGTCTCGACCCCGTGATCTTGTCATCTGCCGGCCGTGTGTCCTTCCTGCAGCTCTGAATACAAATGCCCCCTTCCTGCCTTTTGTTAACGTTGCGTTACGTCTGATCACGCTCTTCTCTTGACCTTTGTTCTCTACTTTCTACAAACCGTCTAATCACTGCGTTGGCTTCCTGAACAAAGTGCTTCCATTTCATTTGCTCTGGGTCAACTCACCGGCTCAGATCCGTTCCGTGTCTGTAGGTTCACCAGTGTGCCGGCACGCTTCATTAAACTCACACCACCACAGCAAACGGCTGAACTGGACTTCAATGGAACGTGCTAACTAGCTACGCTCAAATGTTGAACATGGGGAATATGATGCAGTGGAAATGGCTCATAGTGATCAACTATCAGCACATGATTATTTAAAACTTTCTCATGCGGATTACCAATTTACATTTTTTAAAATGTAAAACTCATGTGTTTGATTGAACCCGGGTCCATTGATGAGCGGCTGCATTTGGCTACCGTTCACACATTTGCTAATAGTTATTTTAAAGGTTTATTTTACTCGTGTGCATGTATCCCATGAAGACCACCTGAGTTAATAGGTATCCTTTCTGTATACATGTAGTGAAGTACATTTAAACACAAAGTTTACCTCCACACAAGTCAATATCATTTTATAAAAAGAGCATTTATTTCAAAGGTTTTTTTTTCGCTTCGGAGATTGAAGCACATAGTAAAGCAACATTACAATGTTCAGAAAATATAAGTGTGATGCTGTAACATTTTTTTTAAATCTTATCTTCTTAACATGTTTTTGTTGTAATACTGGAATATTCTGCATGTATACTAAAATAAGAACTTTTAAAATTGTACAAATCGGTACCATAAAACTTGACAGAGAATAAAAACGAGGCGTTCTCTCGCTGCAACAAACAGTTCGCTAGTTTTCCTCTTGAACAGGGAGAAAGAACGAAAAAACGCCAAATAATGGAAACCAAAAAGAAAAAAAACAAAGGAAAATGAGAGAGGTTGTATTCACACAGACATAAACCAAAACTGATGTTTAACTTCCGGCTGTCATATTCTTATAACGTCCAGAGATGAAAATCAAATACTCTGTAGTCCCTCCATGTTCAGACAACCATAAGAACATCACCACGGCATAAAGTTAAACATGAATTAGTTCCTGTGTAGCTGCAGCCAAAGAAAGAACAGTTATTGTCGTAATAATGCTGATAATAATAATAATAATAATAATAATAATAATAAAAAAACAACAATAATAATCATAATAATATAATAACATTAAAAAAAAGCGATCGAACAAGAACCCACACGCTTAAAAAGGATGTTCTGCTTTCAGCCTCTCTGTATATGTGGCTCTGAAAATACACCTTGTGTTATTTTCCAGTGTGCACGTTTTATGTCCAAACAGCAACACGTGTTGATACAACAGGCGTTGCTGCAGACATAGCTGGTGTCGAGGGGGGAAAAAAACACAACGCACGTTTTCCCGGTCTACATGTACCGTGCCGGCCAGAAACGGCACATCCTGTTTGAAAGAGTGCTCGAGGAGGCGCAAGTTGGATCCTCGAAGTGATACATCACACGTCTGCACACCGCTCTGTACATACCTAACATGGAGAATAGTTTGCTTTCTGAATATACTTCTCAAGTTACAAAAAAAGAAACAAAAGGAGGAAAGAAAAAAACGAGAATGCACTGCGTTGCAAGAGTGTCCATTAAGTTTAAGGCGATTTTTAGAGCTCACAGGTTGTTGTTTTTTACTCATCGTGATTGATCATCATTGGTGGACTCTGGATGAGGAAGTGATCATTCATTGGTGGACGCGGTATGGGAAGTGATTGTTTGATGGGAGGGATCGGGGGGGGGGGGGGGGGGGGACAGTCTTTTCTTTTCACGCCATTCTCCTCAGTGAAGAATGAAAACAAAGAATCATCCACAGTTTTGTTTTTTTCATTGAATCCATGTTCAGTCTCGTTTTGGGAGCAGTAAAAAAAAAAAATGGTATTTGTGTTCCATTGTCACAGATCCTCAGTCCTGTCTGTGCGTAGCTACTGAAGCTAGCGCTCTCTATGCTCACCTTTTTGTAATGTTCACCCCTGGAGTTGTTGTTTATTTATTATAAGGCCACCATACTGTGAAGATGCTGTGAGCGTCTTCAAAGTATCAACAACCCAGAGTCTGTCGCGCTATTTAAACCACAGAACCTGCTGAATTCTGCACACACGACAACATTTGAAAAAGCATTTGCTTTCAACTGTTGGACCCCACCGACACGTCTTCTTTACCTTTTTATTTCTCTTTCACAACATCACGCCGTCGCTGGATCCCAGGCTAACCTTTTCTTTTAATTAGCTTGTATCTCCTTCTTCGTCTCTTTCTGTGTGTCTTTTTTTCACAAACCGTAAAGAGAACAGCTCGGGGAAATACACCCCGACTCAGGAACCTGTTCAGGGAATAAAATCTCTCCCAGGAGCCACTGAGGAAGTACGTGAATCCAGTCCACAAAAGTACATAGAACCCCAAAGAAACTAAACAGTTAGCTAGAAGCAAGTCATTTTGATCACACAGCAACATTTTGTTCCCGACAATTTAACTTTCAAAACTGGTGACAAAACGAATCTCCCAGCCCTGCAATGCTCAAGTCCGTAGAAAGAGAAAGGGAAAGACATACTGTAGGCGGGAAAGGGGAGATTTGGGGGGAAAAAACTGGAAGCAGAGTCCAAGAGTTCGTTATGTGTTCATTACCAAATCGTCTTGGAGGACCAGGGAGGGCTGTTCACGTCCGTCGACCCGCTGGCGTGAACGGATCAGGTGGTAGTTGGTAACGTTTGGGTACTGGGGAGTGTTAACCCTCAGCTAACAAATCCTCATGGAATCAATAAATCAGAAATCCGGGGAGGGGGGATGGGGGTGGGGGGGGTTGGGCATCCACTCTGTAAGACCACTGTTAAGAGTCTTCATCATCATCGTCATCGTTCATGATGCTGTCTTTGGTCCCGTACAAATCCGCCAGCTTCTTAAACCTTGGCCCCCAGCTCTGCAGATAGTCATAATCCAAGTCAGACTCTGTTGTGACGGACTCGAGGGAGCTCAGTGACCCGGCCAACGATCCTCTGCCTTCGTATCCGTAGATCTGAATGGAGTCGTAAGGGGGGGCCGTCGGGTCGCAGTCGGCCTCCGCGATCCGACTCTTGATGAAGTCGTCGACGTCGACGCTGTTGGCCGCAGTGTGGCCGGCGCCGGGCCTGATGGAGAACTGGAACTCTGGTTTCATGTCCTTTCTTGGCAGGAAGCCGTTGGCACCGTCTGGGTTCTGAACAATGAGAGAGAGAGAGAGAGAGCACCGGTGAGATAGAAGCTGTAAATACTCTTTTCAGAAGTTATTAGAGAATGAGCCGGAGCTGAAGAAGAATTGTGTTGGCGGATGAGGTGCATCGTGTCCAAATATCGGTAAATAACAAAGAAGGAAACTGATGAAATACTGGGATGCCACCATTGCCCCTCTTCATACCTGAAGTGTGGCGATGTCGAAGGCCTCCGTGTCCTCCTCACCACCTCCCTCGTCATCGTACGTGATGATGTTCTCCCTGATGTCCTCCTCCTCGAACACTATCAGGGGCTCCTTCTTCTGACGCCTCAGCGCAACAAACAACACCACAATCGCTGCCAGAGAGAAAGACACAAACACACAAATCAAAACTCCGCATTTAGTGATTACACGATAGTGATTAACGATCCTCACAAGATCTCTGTGAGAAAAAGTGAGCATTAGATAATTAGTGTGCACTGTGGGAGATGGTGTAATTAGACCTTGGACAGTTTAATTAATATCATTACTGTATTGTGCTATACACACACATGCCAGTTTAATTGCAGTTGGTTGTCAACATGTCAGACTTCTAAAGGGATCCCAGCTGTGGAGTACGATGGTGTGAAAGTACATTACAGTAAGAAAAGACAGCGGCGGAAAGGTGGGCCGAGGAAGAAACGTAAGGCTGGAGACGCAATTGAAGACTTTCGCTGTTTCTGAAAGCACATTTTCACCAAACGGCAAATATAAAAAAACAAACAGATTGTCACTCAGACCCCGAAGATGGGGTATCTGAGAAGAGTAGTGATGCTGTAGCTGCTGATGACCGAGTGACTCTAGGACCTCTAATCTTATCAGGAGCTGAAACAATGCAGTGCAATGGCAATATGGACGTTAAGAGGAAATATCCAGCATGTTTGGTATATCTTGGACCCTCTGTACCCCAAAAACCTGCAGGCAGGATTCAAAGGCATGTTGTTGTTTTTTAACAATCGCCAAAACTACACCGCTTATCAAAGCCAGAAACTGTAAAAACAGTCTGTATCGTCAGATTTTCATCTTTCCGACGGTCCTCGAACACATCATGTGTGACAAAGCTTAATATTGAGATATTTCTTCAAAAACAAATGTCTCATTTCAAGTTTTGGGGCTCAGAAGCTTAAAAGACTTATTCTGTAAACAAATGACCCTTTATGGTATTCCCAAACCAACAAATATCTAAACTGACTAGTTTGAGCTCCTTACCCAGCAGAATGACGATGCAAGCCAGGATAGCTATCAGCGCCCCGGTGCTCAGGCCAGCGGGCAGGATGTAGGGCTCCACGTTGCAGGAGAGGATGGTGTTTCTGCTGTCACAGGAACACACTCTGATGGTCAGCGTGTTGGTGCTGCTCATCGCGGGGAAACCGTTGTCGTTGATCTCGATGGGAAGGTAGTAAACGTCCTGGGTGAGGCGGCTGAATCCTTTACGGAGCACGAAGATGCTGGCCGTGCTGTCTGCGGAGAGAGATGTTGGTAAACGGACAGGAACATGAGAAGATGAAATTAAGAAAAAAAAGAATATTCTTTCATCACATCCTCTCTGGAAGAGATGAGGTTTCTTCAGAGGCGTTTTAAGAGCTTCATCGTCAAGCAAATGGTCTCTTAACATTTACATTAAAAGCACATTAACAAGCAATAGAAGTGAAACGTGTAAAAGCAACGAGCACTGAACACTTGGAGCAATTTAAGGAAAGTAGCTCAAAATTGCCGGATGAGCAGCAAATTATCTTAAATGTACACAGAGTTACTTTTGGACAAACTTTGCAGAATCACAAGCTCTCTGGTATTCCTATACTTGTGAGCACCCCCACAGGCTGCATATCTTTCTTTCCCTGAAACCTTAACCTTTACTGAGGCCTCGTCCTTAAACATAAAACGCTGTTATCACTTCTACATCTATAACTTCAGCAGCAGCAGCAGCGCGCTGCCACATTCTATCGCTCTTGCTTTCTATTTACCAAGAGATTTTTGGGGTTTCTGGTGATTCTACTGAAATATCACTTTTTGTCTCCTTTCATTTCCTCCAATTCTTAGTGTAGTGAGGACACACGCACGCACGCAGGCAGGCAGGCAGGCAGGCAGGCCTGGAACCGCTGAATGGTTTTCTATTGAGGGCTATCATGATCGTTCCTTTCTACCACACTACTCCAATATATTCTGTCAGCCTGACTCTCTGTAGGGTTTACTGTAGAATAGCAGCAATAATGGATCTATTTATAGAGACATGCTTTCACAATACAAAGACATAGACCTCACTGTCTTTCACTGTTTAAATACAGCTCAGGTAAAAGAAAAGAAGGATGCAACACACAGCAGTTGCACTAAGGAATTAAGACCTTTTGTGATTTTAACAAAGTTTAACAACATTTACTTTATGAGCACGGACAAAACTACAGCTCCCTCAGAAAAAACACAATAAAAACATACAAGCGTGGCATCTTTGTAATTTGGTTTTGTCCATATCGTAAAAACTCTTGTACACTTGTACAGCGTTCGCTCGTCTCCGACCTGCTGTTATTACAAACGGACGAGACACCGACTCGCCTCTTCTATCGAGACGTGACGTTGAACCCGCCAACATCTGTGGCTCAATGAAATATCCTTTTCTAGACGTAAGAAGTGAGCCACGTGTGGAGAAAAGCTCCGTTCCAAGGCGGGGTCCGTGTTGGAGGTGTATTAAAGATACACTTCCTGAGTCTGCTTGGTTTTGTATGCTCAATAGGTCTCTAAAGGTCCTCCCTGTTCATCATATGAATCTCACTTTTCCACATTTCCATGCTTCTCTTCAGCCTCTCATAATCTTCTTCTTCTCCATCTATAATCTTCTTCTCTCTCTGTCTCTCACTTTCTTTCTTTTAGTCTCTCTCTCCCAGCACTGACAAAACTTAATTCAATCAGTTGGCCCCCTAGGATATTTGTACAGACGGAAAGAGACCCCACTGCAATTAATACAGCCCGCACAACATGTGTGCATTCGCGCGCTCGTGTGTGTGTGTGCGAGAGAGATTCAGGGCACCTGCTGCTCGCTACAAGGTAGCATAAGCCTCCATCTGGTTATGCTTTGATCTAATCTGAGTGAAAGAGGGAAGGAGAGGGAGGGAGGCGGCAGATGAAGGAACTGTAAGATCCGCAGCTAGAAAAGGGTCAGAATTGAGATAAAAACACATGGCAAAGGTGGCCTTACCTCTGTTGTCTTTGAGGGAGAAGTTGTGGTTGTTTGTGACTTCTGGAGCGAGGCTGAACTTGAAGTGTTGTCTGTGAGCCATCTCGTCCTTATCCACCGCACTTACTGTTTCAATGTCCTGACACCCACACACACACAGACACAAGTCAGAAAAGAACACACATCCATGTCGAATAGTGGTTGTGGGTAAATGATGTGTTTACCATTAACACACACACACACAGACGTACGTACCTTCCCTAGCGCGACATTTTCACACATGAGGACTTCGTTGTTGTTGCCAAATTCTGGGGCGTTGTCGTTCATATCTTTCACTTTGATGTTAACACGCACTTTGGTGTCTTGGTGGTGGCCTCCTGCACACACACACACACACACACACACACACACACACATAGTTTAAGGCAAAGTCATCAGTATTCTGCTGCATTCAAAGCAATGTCAAAGTCATTAAAACCAGACTTGTGTGCGTGTATGTGGGAGGAATTGCTCGAGTGTCGGCATTGTAATCCATGTGTGGCGTTGCCCGAGCACAAAGCTAACGACGGATGTTTTCCAGCACAGATTGCCTGTCAATCAGTCAGCCACTCAGCCGGCCATTTGTTGTTTTTGTTTTGCGAGACATCAGTAACATCCAGTCAGACAGCGTGCCACTCAGTTAGCCTGCGCCCGAAACCATCAAGTTATAAATGTCAAGTTGTGCCTGTTGAAGATTAAATTGATTGAAGTGTGTTGCAGACAGAATGTCCAAACAAATATACAAAGTTAGACTCCCGATTCAGCCACATTATTAGCTAAGAAAGTATATATTCATCTTTAAAACATTTGTTTCTACACTGTACTGCTTCGCATATTTGTAATTCTAGTCGGTATGATTCCTCCCTCTACCCTGTCATTACCAGGCATTTATTTAGCTTTCCAGGGCCTGTTAGCGGTTTGCAAGGGTCCTAGTTTTGTGGGCGGCGAGCCCGTTTCCATCTGGCCGTCTGGCGTCTAGCACGCCACAGGGAAACCACGCGGCGCTCTGCTAGTTTCAGCCCAGACCACAGAATACCAGGGTGGGGCCACTGCGGCCCGCTGGCTGGAGAGGTTTTTTTTTTTGTGGGGTCGAAAGCCGGGGAGAGAAAAGCACCAGAGGGTTAGGGTTGCGAGTCGACTGGCGTTTCCCTCTTTTCGCCCCTCACTCTCTCTGCATAGTCGGGGTTCTGTGGTGGGGACGGAGACCTAAAGGTTTCAGGGGCGCCTTAACTTCAGTTTTTCACTTCCTTCACTGCTTCACGGTTTAGATAACCATTTTTGTGAGCATCAACCTTCTGTGTTGTAGCCACCTCATTCACTCTTTTAACTCGCAGCATATAGTACGGCGTCAACAGCTGTGACTGTAATGCCTTCAGGTTTTCTTTCATGTATCCAAATCACAGAACTAAGTCAGAAGAAGTTTAAAATCCAAATCACTCGCCACATGTGGGACAATCTGTCCACAGCTGACCGAACACAGTCGATCCGTGTTGGCTCCTCTCTCTGACTCTGACGTTAGCTGCGTGAAAACAACATGAGATGCAGACAAACTGCACCCAATGCAACAGTTACATCCACTGGCCTGCCGGGACACTACCTGGGGTTACGCCCCGTTACACTCAACTAAAATAATACCACCGAGCATCTGCATGGAGCTAATCCCTCCTGGTTGAATCTGAATATATAATTTAGTTTCCCAAGGTTTTAAGCAGTTCTTCACTGACATTCACGGTGAAAAAGAAATAAAAAAAAGAGCTAACTTTAGTCCCAGCCAGAGGGTGAAAAAGAAAAAAAAGAATTAGAGGCAGCAGCTTGAATCCACTTAAATGTTGTGCATTAGATGTCATGCAGTTTCCCCAGCAGCCGCAGAATGACATGTTGGGCTGTGGATGCCAGCAAATGTAAAGCCTGGTGACTGTCTGGGATTTTTATTTTGTCTCATCTTATACCAGTGTATGTACATATATATATATATATATATATATAAACTGTTACTACATTTCAGTAGCTCAAATCAGCCAGTCGCTCTTTCACTAACTGTTGTTCTGAAATGACTGAACATGTCAGTAGATTAGCACCGACAGTCCCGCAGCCGTCATGTCACTTCACATTCAAACATAACGGGAAGCAGACCGAGCGGCTGCACACTTCAGAATGTTTGTAGACGTGCACACACACACACACACACACACACACACACGTACCTATCTCTGTGGCTGACACAGAGATATTATGCCAGGCCTGTGCTTCTCTGTCCAGTGGCCTCGTCGTCGTGATCTTGCCGTCTTCCGAGTTTACTCTGAAGAACTGCTCTATGTCCGTGTACAGAGGGATCATGTACCTGTAGGGGAGTTAACACACAGACACGACGGTGCTGTTACACATGAAGAGGAAGAGATGCATGAAAGCTCGCATTTTAAGACACGGACACACTCGATTTCTTCCTGATATTCATAAAAAAAACGGCTGTAAGATGCAGCGATCCTCTAAGTCTTGAAGAGGGGAACGTTGAGCTTTCAGTCGGATTATTGTGGAGATAATTCAGTTACAGAAAGAAACAACTTTCCAAGCATCTGTTTGGTAATGTAAAATTACTGTATTTAGGAAATAAAAAAAAGTGAGGCATGCATATTGTCTTATAGCTTCTAATGCGGTGTTTTCAGTTGATTTGTTATAACGTGGGACTGGCTCTGCTTTTGTAATCCTATTTTGCGTCCCTATTCTGTTGAAAACTCTTTATATGTAATCTGTGTTTTCTGCATGAAGATATAAGTTCCTCTGAGTCATATTGTCTGTTCAGTGTAGCTGAAAATATTGAAACTCCCCCACTGCTGCGAGCGTGAGTGTGTGTGTGTGTGTGTGTGTGTGTGTGTGTGTGTGTTTCCTTGTTACCTGACGGGATTGTTGGCAACATCAGTGTCCTTGGCGTGGACTCGTCCCACCAGGGTGCCTTCAGGCGCATTCTCCTCCACCTCAAACGTGTAACTGGGAGCTACAAACGCAGGAGGCTCATCTGCATCCTCCACCGATATCTGCAGACACACAAACACACAGTTAAAAGGCTCCACTCGCACAAACACACACACACACACACACACACACACACACACACTCTTGCACGCAATCAAATGCATGCACTTTCTTTGTTTACATGCCTACCTTTATTGTGGCTTCGTCCTTATAAGGCCCCCAAGCGAGGTATTGGGGGTCAAGATGCTGGTTGGATCCCTCCACCTTCAAGGTGTACGACCTTTTAGTCTCAAAGTCCACATGCTGAGAGAGGAAGAGAGAGAGAGAGAGAGAGATGGGTCACTTCATCAGTTCATCCCAAAACAAAATGCATTCCTCTTTCACCAAATATCAACTGTAAACACATTCAAATAGATTATCATCTTCATGCAGTGTGATGACGTCTGATTCAGCAAACAAGCATTTTAAAAGGTGTTTGCTTGTTCTCTTGCAGACAGAGTCAGACTTTTTACAAATCGGTATCACGATGTAGTTATTTCAGCATCATATTTTGATCCGTTGATTGCATTCTCAGACACCGGCTCTGTGATATTCAGTGAGTGGCCGGTGCAGTATCTCTGTCCTCTGGTAGGGGGAGCTGTTGCTGCATGAATGCAAACAGTCACATTATCACAGTAGCAGTCCTCCAGCGTTACCACTACTGTTACAGACCAGGAGGAACCTGAATGCACAGTGGTTTGATATGATTTAATACGATATGAGTTGTTTGGGACCAAATTAAAATATGTGGTTGTTTCTGTTAATGACAGAATGCAGGTCTGTTTTTAATGAGGAGTTTAATGGTAAAAGGGAGTCGTAAGGGTCTGGGGTGGGAGATGAAATTCAAGTCCAAGGCCACAAGAACTTCAGTTACTTAATGTTTTTCATTTATTACACCCTTTATAATCAAGACGGGTCAATTAATAATCCGTTCTTATTTAAAAATCCCTGGCATGGGGCTTTTCAATATCACAGGTAGGCCAACGTCAAAACCCTCAGATTCAATTCACTCATATTGAACTGAGCGCCAATTCACTTACTCTATGCTGGGAGAAAACCCATTGACTTATAATGGCTTTGATATTAAACTGACTGGAGTGTGTGTGTGCTTTTGAAGGTATGCAGCTCGATTGCCCCGAAAAAAAAAAAAAAAAAACCCCATTGTGTATTTTCCTCACGTCACCTTTTCCCGGCCGTGCGTCGATGAATCCGACTCTTTTCTCCTCACTCTTATTCTCATGCGCTGAGTACTTGCGGGGGAAAAGTCAACTAATGTGTTGGCAGTCATTGTATGAAAGCTATAATACCAGAGGGAGGCTCTCCGCCATGATTATGAGGACTTGTGCATTGCCAGCAGCACTTGGCTGCGACTTGCACTCATCCGCTGCTCCGCCGTAGCCTTAATCACACACTCTTATGGGTGTCAATGCTGTATTATGAAGCCAGATAATAACCACTTTGGTCCCACACCGCTATTTTTTATATTTTTTTTTCTCCCCCAGCCAGTATGACTGATGTGGAACTGGTGTAGTCCCGGGAGCAAGCTTGATCTTTTCATCTCCTGGCTACCATCACTTAATGAAACCCCAGTGGGAGGAGAGCCCCGTGTGAAGTGTTGTGAAAGCAGAGCGAAGCTGCTTGTAGATTTATGAGTTGAACACAGGCGGCAACCTCCTGCTTCTGAAGAGAGAAGCCAGCGCTCAAGTGTCTTAAACTTTCATTTTTTTTTTCTACTGGCCATCAGGGTGCGCCTCTTCATGTTGTAAAAAGAAGTCTAATGAGAAATTAACCCGACTTATTAATTAATTTATTACCTGAGTAAACATTGTAAACATGAGTTTATGGTCTCAATCTCTAGTTTCAAGTCTTCAAGTGTTCATTTAGTAAATGATGGTCCATTTGGAGTCAAACAGACCATAAAGCAGGGGATGCTTTATGGCGGGGCTACACAGTGATTGACAGGTCTCTACGTCACTGCTCCTCAGTCCTAATATGGTCACTTCCTGTTCACTGGTTGCAAAAAAGTCAAGATGGCGACGGCCAAAACGTCCCGTTTCCACAAACCAATGTGGGACGTCACGACAACTACGTTCACTTCTTATGTACAGTCTATAGTTTAACACACACACACACACACACACACACACACACACACACACACACACACACACACACACACACACACACACACACACACACACACACACACACACACACACACTGGAGGTTTGTAGTGATTAGGATGGTCACCAAGGCTACAATAACAAATATTATGGATGGAAGCTTCTAATTGACAATATTTAGCATTAAAGAATGTCTCATCTTGTGCTGTATATTGAAGCTACCCTGCTCATAAGTGATACGAGAAGAGAAGTGGGTAAACGCCAACGATACTCCATCATATCAAACACGGCGGCCATGTCCTCATCACCAGCAGGTAACGCCTCTGAAAACTGCTCCCAGCAGCTCTTCACTCTGATCACATTCAGAACATTTTCATGCGACGCGGCGCCGCAAGGGACGTTTCTCCTCTCGATGGATTGTCTCACGCTCATTCAGTCGCAGAGTGGCGTCCGACTCCGTGGCGTCGGTGTTTTAGCGTGTTGATGACAGGTACAATGCTAGTCGGGTAGATGTGACCCAGTTCTTTCATTTTCCCTTTTTCTTTTTCGTCACGCTCCCTCTGTATCATCTGCCCTGTCTCTCTCTCTCTCTCTCTCTCTCTCTCTCTCTCTCTCTCTCTCTCTCTCTCTCTCTCTCTTTCCCTCCCTCCATCTCCCAGTCTATAGAGTCACTCTCTCTTCATGTTCTCCCTCTCTTTGTAATCAGTGTGAGATAATAATATTCACAATAATGCCCCCACCCCCCCACCCCTCTACTCCCTCTCTCTCACGAACACACACACACATACACACTCGGCTCCTTAATATTCTGTGGACTGCTTTCGTCAGGACACAGTTGAAAGAGAATAGCTGATTAAAGCTCGTGTGTGTGTGTGTGTGTGTGTGTGTGTGTGTGTGTGTGTGTGTGTGTGTGTGTGTGTTAGAGATTAGTAAAGGCTACTCCCAACGCTGATTTGAAAGTGTGCGAGTGTGCCTTTAATTCTGCATTGTACCTTGAGGGGGCCAAAGGTGTTGATTTCCCCCGAGAGACATCATGACTCAATAAACACACACAAACACACTTTAAATCAGCATCAGCCTATTAAGCATTTGTTCCAGGAGACACGGGGATCCATGTCGAGGGATTTGTTGTGTGATGGCTCCTGCCGTCAGTCATGTAGACAAACATGCTTCATCAACCGTCGAAATAAGCTCTCGCTGCTTTGGACGTGTTGGGGGAAGTCCCGGATGCTTTGGACAACCACACGCCATCCTGTCTGGGTTCATGACATCATCCAGCTGTATTTGGTTGTATTTAGCAAGCCACACGTCGTCTGGTTTACTACCGCGGTGTGAACCCAAAATAGACAGATTTAGCTGTGATGGAATTGCAATGAGTGCATAAAAACTAGATCACGATGCCGATTCGTAAAAAGTCTGAGTTCATGCTTTTTGTTTTCTGAACGGAGTTCGGATGGATCAATGCTAGGCTATGCTAACGCCGTAGAGCTGCTCCATCATCAATTCAAAAATAACGTCACCTAGGCAGCAACGTTTATTGTGCAATCCATAGACATACTATGGTTTACACACACACACACACGTATACACATAGTTCTGTCCAGTTTCTGGTGTTTTCACAAAGCCCTTCCATTTCTGATTCAACAACGTCAGGATGTCAGGAGCAGCATCTCAACGCTGAATAAATGACGCCAATTACTGTCACTGCTGTCCAGACTGACTGAAGTGGAGCTTCAGTGGAGTGGAGTACATTTCGCCGACTTCTGAGTCAGATTTGAATACTACACATTTTAAAGGTTCCCATGTGCGTTTTTTTTTTAGCATTTTATCTCGTAAAAGCAATCTGTATTCCAGTTCTTACTCTAAATCTGGTTTTACAAATTCCCACCTGAGCGCTGCCCACTACAGCCTCACAGTTTATACGGTTCTACTGATCGACGGGTTAGCGCCTTGCTCCAGGGCAGAGAGCGTTACTCATTATCGCTCACTCATCTCCCTGCTCGGGCCTGATGACACCGGTGGGAAGAGAGACCCCGTAACCCCTTTGCTGTCTTAATGCCACGCTCCAGCAGACGGTCGGTGAGAGAAAAAAGTCATGAGACAGACTCGTATCGATTGATTCCGACGGAGTTTTTCCCACAGTGTCGGCAGAACCGAGGCCGGCTGCTCTCTTGAGCGACGTCATCGCTGTCTGGAAACGTAGCTTTCATGCACGTACTGTAATTACACATTTAGATGCCAAGCCTGCTTTTCTTGCCTAAAATTGTATTCTTTCAATTTCTAGGATATCAATCAGAGAAGTAAAAATAAAAATAACATTTTCAGGAGACTGACTTTGATGTGCTTTTCTGCAACACGCTGATAGCTCGACTATGAATGCTTTTATCTTTCAACTGAGAGGTCGGACGCTAAAAGCAGGCCACCGTAGCCCACTGGAGGATTCAGCTCACTGCAGCGACACATACTGTGTGTGTGTGTGTGTGCATGTAAGAGAGAGTGTTTCTGTGTATTTGAGAGAATAAGAGACGGACAGAGAGTAAGAAAAGGTAATGGTGTGTGCTGAGCTGGATCACTGAAAGTGTTTGTGCGTGTGTGGCTTATATTCACAGAGCAGAAGATGAGCATCTCTGACCGAGGGAAGCATGAAAGTTAATGCACACGCACACGCACACGCACACATGCACATGCACAGAGCAATGGAAGAGTCAGTGTTCATATCAAACACGATAAGAAACCACGAGGGTCATCAGAGGAGGAAAGGAAACACATCAAAGCCTCCCCCCCCCTTTTTGCTTCCACCCACGTTTCTTGCTGCTCCGTGTTTCCTTTTCTTTTTTAACTCACAAATATGGACTCAAACGTGGGGCTTGTTGAAATCCCACACTGAACCGCTTTGTCTGTCGAAAAAGTGCCGTCTCGACGACATTTCTGTGCCGGGCAAATTGAAAAAGTGGTCGATGACGCACACGTGAAGCGGCCTCTTTCAGCGAGTAGTGCTTCTGACTTCTTCTTTAACAGAAACGACGACAACCACAGAATCCTGAAATCTTTGCTCTCCTGTTGTCTCTTTAACATTTAGATCTTTGGGTACAATTTACTGAATGAATGGATCCTAACATTCCTCCCAAGCTTTTCTTTCACCTCTCCTTGAAACAGTATTTATGATAATAATAAAGCTGTATTAATGAACCTACAGAGAATGATCAGCTGTATCTGCTGAACCTCGGGTCGACAGAGCTTTATACTCAGTTCCAGCTCGGTGTTTAGCCGTCTTGACGGCAGCGTTACTGTTTTGGTTCACTCACTGCTCTCATAGCATCGTTTTCAGCAGGCGGACACAGTTAGCGACTCGGTGATGGACATAGTGGAGCGTTTAGCAGCTGAAACAGATCCTTCCCTCAGGAGTTGGTAGAGACGGAAAAACCGAGCTAAGAGAGAGTGAATGTTGGACTTAAATTCAACAAATAGCCAGAAACACGACTCCAAATGAACGGTAACGTATGTTATCAATGTTAAAATAAGCAACTGTTTGCTGACAAGTTTGTCTTGTCAACTCAAAAGTTGCGCTCGCAACTTGTTTCATCAAGTGGCAAAACAACAGTGAGTTCTCGCAGGTTTCAGCCATAAGTCTTGTTGATTCTCATCCTTACCTTCTTCAGTTTGATAACCGCCTCTCTGGTCTCGGAGTCGGTGCTCAGTTCAAACATGCCCAGTCCGTCTCCGTCGATTAAGCGGTAGTTCACCATCCCGTTGTCTCCGAGGTCGGGGTCCTTGGCCTTAAGACGGCCCACCTCCTCTCCGGGCACTTTATCCTCGGATACAGACATGGGATACACACCTGGGAGGAAAAAAAGAAAAGTAGAGAGAATGTAGTCAGCGTCGGCTGGCTGGTCGGGGGGGAAATGTCTGGTCCCAGCTTGTTTTGGTACTCGACACTCTTTAGACCTCTTTCGATAAGAATTCCTGGCCGGCTGCCACTGTGTTTACTATCTGAGGCAGGGGTCAGTTTGGGAGGGCAGAGAGGCATTACCATGAACTATGCCATCTGTCTGCTGTGGCCCAGAGGATATTAAACCCCCCCGTAATGTCAGGTGAGTGTGTGTGTCTGAGGGAGCAGACACCTGGCCTGCAGAATGAGAGCAGCAGGACCATATGTCTACTCCCTCTCCCCCTTTATCCTTTTAAACCCTCTCTCTTGTACTCTCTTCCCCCAAATCGTGTCTCCCCTCCACTTCATCTCGTCTGTCTCATTTTATCGTAAAATGCTGTTCTCTCCCTGCTAGGTTCCCCTCCGTCTCCTCCCGCTCTGTGATTCAGGCGTCGAGCTCAGAGTGGACTCATCACTTTACACCATTAGCATGTTTGCCCTGCTCGCTCGTGCTGTCGCAATCCTGTGAATCATCAAATTCATTTTGGTCACGTGGCTTCAGAGGAGAGGAGAGGAGAGGAGAGGAGAGGAGAGGAGACAAATCCACCTCCGCCACATCTCCTTCAAATCCTCACCCAAATCCCTCCTCTCCATCCTTCCTCTTCATCTTTAAACTCCTCTCCACACTGTTCTACTCTCTCTTGGCGACATCCTTCCCTCCCTTTTCGTCTCTCACCCCTTTTTCCACATCACCCTTTCCCAAATCCCTCCATTCAACCTCTCCTCCCCCTCGCCGCCCTGTTTCTCTCATGTATACCCCTCCACCACCTCCTCCTCCTCCTCCTCCTCCTCCTCCTCCTCCTCCTCCTCCTCCTCCTCCTCCTCTGGCTAAAAGCTCATTTCATCCCTGCCCTCCTTTCACCCTTTTTCCTCCCTCTCTTCTCCTGTCGTTCCATTCTTGCTTTTCTTAAGTAGCTTAACTTCAATGGCTGCTGGCAGCTGAGTTAAACGCTGTATGACAGGACACATACCTGGCTGAGGGATAAAAAGAGGCACAGCCTCACACAGGAAAACACACAATCGAGGCCCACAGTGGAAGTTAAAAAATAATAAACTCATAAATCACCCGTACTTGTTTTCCTCTGCATAAAGAAAAAGTAATTTTTCTCCAGTTAGTTGGAGTTTGAGGAAGTCATTAGATGCTTTCATTACCTCTGTGTAATTGATTGCTCTTATTCGTATTCTAATCAGATGAACAGTCTGAGAAGAAGCTCCTTAAATCAGCAAAGTTTTAGATGGAAACACCAATAAAGAGCCTCGTAAATGTTACTGATGACCACAATCTGCTAGGTCAGTCATTTTAATGTGATTACCAACAATAATGCCTGATATTACTTTGTAATTTATACTGGAGATTATGGGTTATCAGATTGATAATGTTGTAGATGCGTTTTATATTAGTATTTTCAACTTGGCGGGCAGACAAGCTTTAGTGTGGAGTTTTAGTAAAATAATGTCCCCTTAACAGCTCTTCATTTATTCATTTTTAAAGTAACTTTCAAACAATTATTGACATGCGAGTTGTTTATTCATGCGCATAAAAGCGCTAATGTCTCTGTGGTGGGTTGTAAGCAGTGTGGACTTCACATCAGAGGTTTAATTTGTTCCAACCAAATTCTTATTATTATCGAAAGTGTCGAACAGTTTGCATTACTAACTCCATATGGAGGATTTGAACAGGACTCGAGGGTTTGCTACATGCTGTAATATCCTCACTTATGAGATGACGGTATCCATGTAGCGCACTCAACATCGTGTGCTAAAGGCTTAAAGGGCCAACTGAGCGTTCTCTTGATTTAATATGTGATAACTGATCAAATTTAACCAAAATGTAGCGAGGATGAAGTGCTAATTGTAGCACTTTTTTTTCCCAGGAGGTAAAAAGATGTTCCACACATCCTCTTAAAAGATTTTTGATGCGTTCTTTTCCTACAAAAGTCCAGCAACACGTGTCAATTTCTGCTCATTATTTCCAAAATAAACTTCTGCCTTCACAGGAAACAACTTAGTTAAGTTCACGCAACAAAACTGCTGAGCTAGGTTTATGCAAAGATGGTGGTTTGGGTTAAAATAACCAGGGAAGTGGCGTTGCTTAAATGCAGAAGTTACGGGACAAATATACCGACGATGACTTCTTGTTTCTTGACTTCTGGGTGAAAGACCAGTTTTTCCCTGTGTGTGTTTTTGCGCTCTTTTATACTTCCTGGTTCAGGATTAGGAGGATCAGGAGATGTGAAAAGTTCCTCCCTAGGTTTAAAGTTTGATTTCCTGCAGGGACACAGAAATCCCTCATCGTATGTAAACCATCCTTTCGTTTGTCTTTTGGTGATGAGAATAGACGGTTGTGCAAAAGCAATCCTAAAACACACTGGAGGTAAATGATATGCGCAAATGCAACCCTGCAGACATCAAGCGACAGATCTTTCGCAGCTCCAGACGTCTGCTAGCGTCTTTGTTCTGCACTGCTCATGTTTGAACAAGACGGAGAGACAGCCGGCCGCGAATGACGATATTCAATAAGAACCATCTCCGTCATGTCGGCCTAATAAAGACCGAAATCAGAGAGTTGGAGAGCAAATTATTTGCCTTTTGGTTTTTTTTATTGCTGTGATGGATTTTTCTCCTGATAATGAGGTGAAAGGGAGAGAAGTACAAGGACAGAAAGTCTGTGAGAGCTCGAGCCTCGGAGTGAAAATATAACAGCTTGAATGGAAACTGAAAAGCTGGCGGAACACATGAGAGGGAGTCAAACTGTGCTTTATATCTGCCTGTTTTTATCTCTTTTTGTTGTGTTTTCTCTCTTTGTATCTGTTTTATTTCTGCCTCTTGCTTTTTTTTGTCTTGACTTGCTTATCTGATTTCCCTTTTTCTCTCCCCGCTCTCTCTCTCTCACTCTGCCCAACTACTAAATAAGTAATCACTGTCCTCATTCACACCATCTGGGAGGCTTTTCTTGCAGGTGTTTGTACTGCTTCCACTTTTTGCTCCATAGCGAAGGGTACCGACAACCACAACATATTGCTATTTGATGTGTTGTCTTGTATCACAGATGTAAACTGCCAGTGATGCACGGCTGATATCTAGAAGGAATGCAAAGAGGCACTTTGTAAACACTGATAATGTGGCTGTGAATGCTCCATGTTGTCCTTTTTGTCTTATTTTCAAAATGTTTTATGTCCACTTTGGACGTGGGAACATAAGGATGGCCTGAGAACCCATCATTACGTCGTCATTACGTCGTCCTATAAGCGTTTCTTTATTGTTCTACTGACTGAAGTGCTGTCCTGAAGTCACTGGGCCGTATTGCCGGGCCCGCTGGAGGGAAGGCAGGAACGCCCAGTACCAGAACCAGGACTGAGTGGGTCAGACTGTCGGACCCTGCTGCAGTAAAATGAGAGGCGTTCTAAAGGGAGTCTGGTGCTCTGAAACACTACCACTTTAGTCCACAGGGACCGCCAAAATCAACACAAACTGAGTTCCTCGCTGTAGCTTTAAATGTAAAGTATTGGATTAGAAAATTGCAACACCGGGTCCTCTTGACAGCAAACTCTACTGACTCCCTACTTTAGGCCTCAGGTAACTTGGCTTTAACATACATAAGTGGCCACTTTACAGCTGTTACATCTAATGCGACAGCTCAGCTGTCAAGTCCACCTTTACAAAGATAATGTTCAGTGTTGACTGGCACTGTCAGAGGTATTAACTGAACCCTGCAGTCAGCGGTGTTGAACTGGACTGCGTCATAATGAGAGGTGTTTCTAACCTGCCAAACCTGATAATATTAGAAACCATATTCATTATCATCCGTGTAAAAGGTTGAATTTATGGCTGAGCTTCCAAATACACAGTACATACTGTACATACTGACGACACTCTGCTGGAGATACAGACTTCATTTGAGCGGTCTTTCTCATAAAACTCTCTTTCAAAATGTTGTACGTTTGACCTGCAGAGTGAGATTTTAGCTTTGCGTTGCGAGACACTGGTTCACAGTCGGCTCCTGGGAGACGCACGAGAACCGGAGTGATGGTTTTGATGGTCTCCTGCTTTCTCTCTTGTGTCTCTCCCTTCCCTCGCCTATTCAGCTTCTCCACAGGCTAAATCCTGAGCCCTCCCCTCCCCCCCCGCCCGCCCGCCATCGCTCCATCCATTCTTGCAGCTACTCTGCTGGATCTCTTCCAGGAGTTGCTCTGCTCGGAGCCCCGGGTGAATCAGAAAGAATGAATCTTTGATTGAACATGCCAGACATATTTACAATCTACATTTGCTGCATTTTTAAATATTAGCATTTTGTGGTGTCAACAAAAGTGAGATAAAAAGGAGACATTTCCCCCCCCCCCCATGTTATCTCTTAGTCTAAGAGGCAAATCAGAACATGTCCACCTGTTTACTTGATAGCACCGTCGTGAAGGTCGGTGATGCCAACATACTAGAAGATGAATCATATTAGATCTTATAGTCATACAACAATGTAAGAATACCTGAGAGTAATACCTGCAGAAACTGTAAAGGTCCAGCGTTCTCGGGGGCTAAAATTGGCAGCTCTTGACAAACCCAGGCTAAATATTTCACTACTTTTTATTGCTCAGAAAATCAGTAATTCACCAAATGTCCCAGGGAGAGGTTTACACACACACACACACACACACACACACACACACACACACACACACACACACACACACACACACACACACACACACACACACACACACACACACACACACACACACACACACACACACACACACACACACGCCTGAGGATATTGCAGGGGGGCAGTAAATAACCTTTAATAATTGATTTCTTAAGTTATCTTGTGTGCCCCCTACAGTGACTTCCCTAGCTTCTAGCGAGCGACATGTTTTCTGGGTTATATACACACACACACACACACACACACACACACACACACACACACACACACACACACACACACACACACACGTGGACCGACATAACCCGCATGCACAGATGTGCAGAGCAGAAAGGGATTAAGGATGCTGCGGGGATGAAGTACAGGCAGACTGTAATGTGGCTGACGTGACACCTTCCACACCTCCTAAAGGAAAAGTTACACATCACAGACGGATAGAAGGCGTTTGTACTCACTCTGTGGGAACTTTGGCGGGTTGTCGTTGACGTCCGTGAGGGTGATTTTAACCTGGGTGGTCCCCGACATGCCGCCCATGTGACCGCCCATGTCTTTGGCCTGGATGACGACGTCGTAGTCCTGGCGCGCCTCGCGGTCCATGTTTGGCAAAGCAGTACGAATTATACCTGAATGGACACATTACTAACATCAACTTGATGCTCCGGTGACATTATTTTTGTTATTTTTCAGATACTGCTATTACTATGACTTTTTATAATATAATATAATATAATAGTTTTTTACTAATATACTAGACTTTGGCTTCTTTAAGGCATTTTTGGACAAACTAAGCTGTGGCTTCTTTAAGATTTACTTTACTTGCCTTTTTATGACTTTTTCACGACTCTATAATATTTTATAATAATATGAATATATAGACATAATATACAATGTTGAAACATTATTATGACATACTATACTACGACTAATTTACGACATCATCAATCTAAATTATGTAATTCAAACGTTTTTTATTTGAATATTTTAAAAAAGTCAAAAAACAAAAAATCAGAGGAAAGAAACCTACAGTGTGATTTACTTTCCTAAGAGCAGGTGTCATTTTATTTCCAGATATTTTATCTTTGCTCATCGCTCAGATGGAGAAGTCTAGTAAAACATGAGAAGTCTTATTTTTCTCCACCTCCAGTCGCCGTAATCTTTGCTTTCTGTTTAATTCATCAGCGACTGTTCTCTCTCCATCTCTCTCTCTCTCTTTCTCTCCCGACATGCCTCGCTGCAGTGTCTGGGAGTTGAGGCTTTCTACTGTCATATTATGCCAAGTGTGCGCGTGTGTGTGTGTGTGTGTGTGTGTGTGTGTGTGTGTGTGTGTGACAGCATGCAAAGCTGATAATCTCCAAACCAATTAGAAATGTGAGCTATGGATTTGAGCCAGTCAAATACCCAACACTGGTTTGATTAGCCAGATTTACTCTGCCCAAATCTCTCTCTTCCTCTCTGTGCCTCCTCTCTTTCCATGAACTCACTCTCTAAACCAATTCCTCTCTCCGTCGTCTCTACACTGACCTCTCTCTCTCTCTCTCTCTGTCTCTGTGTGTGTCTGTGTGTGTGTGTGTGTGTGTCTGTGTTCTATTCTGCTTCACCCTCGCTGACCCATCACAGCTCCGTGTCTGCCCTAACCTCTCTCCTTAAAACCAATCTCTTCTTTTGATGGGATCCCAAATATTGGGCCTGGGCTGTGCAGAGACCAGTGCTGAATGTCCTCTGGGGACCTCTCTCTCTCTGCAGCAGAGCCTTCTCCTCCTCCTCACAGACTCCAGTGGAGAGGACGAGCTGTTACGTGATCCCTGCAGAGGCCACCGCTCAGCTTTTTATGAGAGCGGTAGTTGGTAAATGTTGCAGAAAGAAACCGCTTTACAGGTTGGTCTTTGCAGCTTCCACAAGGTGCTGTTACAGTTAACAGTTAAAGGGATCGACAACCAGGCTTGAATCAATATTATTTATTGATATATGCTTAAATGCTTAAATATATTTGTTTTAATTACTCTAATACTAAGATTAGGTTATTGCACACATTTACAGCTTTTGGAAAACCAGATGTTCCCTGGTAAGTTTTACCTGACAAATGATTAATACCTGATTTTGTAGTTTCAATAAATACGTATAAACATGTATTTGATTTTGTCCATATCGCCTGGTTGAGTTACTAAATATAGGTTAAGAAAAACAGAAGAAAGTGCTTGGTTGCACCCATAGAAGTGGTCGTCGTGACGTCAACCATTGTATCTATTTGTACATTGTATTTTTGTCGTCGCCATCTTGTTTTTTGCAACGCATGAACAGATGTGAGCATATTTGGACTACGAGTGTTGACTTAATAGTAGAGACGCTGTATACGTCTCTGGTAGCGACCTGTCAATCACTGTGTAGCCCCGCCCCTAAAGCATCCCCTGCTTTATGGTCTGTTTGACTGTAAATGGACCATCATTTACTAAATGAACATCATGCTGTATTGAAGAAGACTTGAAACTAGAGATTGAGACCATAAACTCATGTTTACAATGTTTACTGAGGTAATAAATCAAGAGAGAAGTAGAGTCATTTTCTCATAGACTTCTATACAACCAGAGGAGTCGCCCCCTGGTGGACATTAGAGAGAATGCAGGTTCAGCATTGGCTTCACTTTTCAGAACTGAAGGTTGCTGCCTGGTTGTACTGTCCATGACCAGTCAGACTATACCATGCTGGCTAACTGAGCATACACTTTTCCTATATTGAAGTGTGGATGTTTAGTGGTCCTGCTGCACTTGACTTTATGTTGTCTACTTGCAGGATGCTGTTCAGTGTGGTGGCATGTTGTAACCCCTTTCTGTGTGCAGTCTTTGCATGAGGTTACATGTGTTCGTGGCGTTGGGTGTCTGTTGACCATGCAGGGTTCTGTCGTCGTCCTCACCTGTCTGAGGCTCCACAGAGAAATACGGCTGCCCTTGCAGGATGCTGTACACCAGCCTGGCGCTGTTGCCGTAGGTGGGGTCGTCAGCATCTGTAGCTGTCACCTGCATCACTGACGTACCTACGGGATAGACGGACACACAGACAAGTCAGGAGATGACTCTACCTCAGCGATTGGTGCGCGTCGATTCACCGTGATGAGGAGAGGGAATTGGAACCGCTCTCCCCTTCTCTCAGACACTGCAGCTGAACTGCTCCCGTGAGGCTGGTCTCCACTCTTATTTCTCTAAATTTCATCATCTGGTGGAAACATCCACTCTCCAATTGTGGTGATTTTCATGATTTAAATGAAACATTATATTCCCTCCATG
Organism: Pholis gunnellus; assembly: GCF_910591455.1. Taxonomy (NCBI): domain Eukaryota; kingdom Metazoa; phylum Chordata; class Actinopteri; order Perciformes; family Pholidae; genus Pholis; species Pholis gunnellus. The sequence continues at coordinate 23,140,507 of NC_136538.1, forward strand.
CGTGGGTGACGGAGTTCTACAACCCCTGGGTTTATGAAACCCTTTTTTAAACCCACTGGATAATCTGGAAAGAAAATCTCCAAAACAAGGTGACAACAATTTACTTCCTGTAAATCTCTTTTAGCTGAATCTTAACATATTTGAGCCTTTGTTTCAAGTGTGACACAACTCATGAAACTAACTCAGCCAAACATAATAAAGACAAGTAATATCAACAGTAGCGCTAGAGCTGCAGATGAACACGTCAACATGTTGCCTCCGATAGGCAACCGAAGTAATAGCAGTTTATAATCTGCAGGGCGAGTGTTACAGTTTTACTACATTTATAGCAGTTTCTGTGTATTATGATGAGGTTTTACATTTTATTCTATACCAACAAATAATTAATAAAAACACCACAGCATGAGAACAATCACTCAAATGAATGGCTGTAAAATACCACCACCATGTCGACTTTTGGAGATTTTGTAAATTCTTTAATTTTCTTTCTGAACATAAATGACAAAGACTCCTTTTCAACCACTCAGCTGTGAGACCTTCAAAGCCAGAATCTGGTCGGCTATGTTGGCTTGAAACACGGATCGTTTACATCTTTATTTATGGCTGGGACTTTTTTTGCCGTGTCATCACCGTTCACGTCTATACGACCAATGTGTTTGTGATTAAATTGTTTACCAAAGCACCCACTTAATTTACAAGAAAGCAAAGGTCTCCATAGATCTGGCCTCATGCACCAGATGGATGAATTTATTCTTAAAATGCACAAAGTTTTCTTTCTAAGTGCTTGATTTTTCCAAAGTCAATAAGTAATCTTGGTAAATAACTCAATCTCAATAATTGTGATCATGATATTTGCCTTAATAATCGAGGGGCCCAATAACAGAGTGTGTTGTTTCTGGTTAAACTACTTCACACTTCTTTTCAGTTTCATATTTGCTGTTTTGACGTCTCCAGTTTGCAGCTATGTGAGCGTCTCCATCCAGCTCCATACAACATTCATTGGGCATATAAGCGTAATGAAGTTTCACTCAACCCTGGTCTCATTCGGCTACCTTAAGTGCACTGGGTAAATGACCAAGAAGGAGACTTCCTTCTCTATCTGTTCTAGTTCTGACATCCATGAGGGAACATGGACCTAGTTAGTCAAATTACAGCTTTTCTTTCTGTTCCACTCCCCCCCTCCCTGCCAGACTTCTGTATTCAGGGTTCAGCTCAACAGAACTCATTCCTTTCAGAAGTCCTTTCTTTGGAAGTCCAGTCCGTTCAGAGAGGGGATTTCTCTGGCTTTCAGAGAGCACAGCACACCCTGCCAGTGTGGTTCATTTGAGGTCAGCCTGAGGGTTGAAGACTCTCCAACACCATATAATCTTTGGAAGGAAAATCTATCGAGATCAGAAGCTCTAAGTAAGGAGACTCTGAGGAGACGGCCCAATGCCAGCCTAGTGCTAAATATTTCCACGCTCCTGGTTGAGGCCGTTCTTTTCGACCATGTAATAAAAGAAAGAAAAGAAAGGTTGAAATAAATGAACAGCCCTTTGGGGTCTGAATGTGTCGGCTAATGGTACTTGCTGTTTTCCACTTCTCTGTCACACTTCCTGTGGTCAGGTTTTCAGTGATAATTAATAATGTATGTAAAAGGATATTTAGCGGACAAACAGGCTTTGAACTCCATCGGTGACTTCGTTAAGAAATACGCAATGGAGAGCTTTTCTCTAATGATTATCTCTTCTGAATTACGTTCGCAAAGAAAACAATTCTGCTGCACAGATTCACTTAAAACTAAAATGTAGCATTTAAGAAGCAAAGTACTACAAGTTCTCAATTCAGATGTGAGAACAATGTACGCTAACATGCTTAGCTAACATGCATATACCTCCTAAGATGCTAGACTTTTACTCCACTATCGTTAGCCCACAGTATTTCATATTTAAATATCATAAACCTAAGTCTACCATCCCTCCTGTTCCTTAACCTTTGCTTTTCTTACTACTCACCAACATTGGACATCTCGGGCACCCTGGCGTAGTACGGCCCGTGTAGAAACTCGGGAGGATTATCGTTGATGTCTTGAACTTTCACTATGAACTGTGACGGAGGCTCCAGAGGCTTGTTGGTGTCTCTGTCCACGGCCTGGGCCGTCAAAGTGTACTGGGCCTGCTCCTCGCGGTCCAGGGTCTTCGTGGCGTGGATGTTGCCCGTCTTGTCGTCAATAACAAAGATCGTTCCCGCACCTTCGCCGGACAGGATGTACTTGATGTTGCCAACGCCTGAGTCGACGTCTGAGTGGAGCTGGAACAGGGAGGGGGGGGGGGGGGGAGATACAAGAAGTGTGTGAGACAAACATAGACGGGGACATATACAAAGGCAGTATGTGTGTGTGGCGCTGACATCTGGATTTCAGACGGCGTGGAACTTGAAGAGAAAGAGAGACGGGACTAGAGCGACCTAGAGCGACCAGACGAGACTGGAATACGTGCCGTGGCTCGGCTGCTTGGCGGATGTGACACGAGGCGTCTATTTCTCCAGCCTAGACGAATTAAAGGAGCGAAACGACTTGAGGCAGGCAAATGGATGCGCTGTGTCAGACGGGCAAAAACTAATAAGTAAGAAATTTAAAACCTTGTCATCCCTCCCAAAATATTGAAGAATCACACAGCGTTCAATTAAAGTGTTGTTCTTCCTTTACTACCCTTAGACGATGAAATATGATGCATTGTAAACATCATTTGTAGTTTGTTATGAAAGCCGCTGCTCGGTTTGAGTGATGCTGTTGCTGTGGAGGAGTACCACCAATCATCTTCACCTCCAATGTCTTTCTCCCTCTCGCCCCCTTGACGAATGGGAAAAGCACGTTTAAACCCTACTGGAGTTGGTGATTTGTTGTGACTCTGCGTGGCCCAATTGTGATTGTATATGGAGGAAAGATTGGCTATAAGTTAAACCGCAATTGTTTTTTAGTTATTAATCCTGTTTGACTCAAGAGAAGAGAAGCTGATCCAAGAACGCCGTTATCAACTCGTGCTTTGTTGTACTCACCCTGCCCACCAGAACTGGGTCGGGCCCAGTGTACTCCTCAATGACGAAGAACTGGTTCCAGACCCATCCTCGTTTGGACCTGTGGAGTACCTGCCCCTCCTTCCCGGCCCTCTGTCTGTGTCTGTGCAGCGACAAGTGACCTACGAGCACAAAAACAACACATTCCTGTCAACAAATGCTGTATTCTTCTGTCACATTTAGTGAATGAATTATCACCACGAATATTTTCAATTGATTGACCTCATGAAGGCCCACTTTTGAGTTGTGGGTCATCAGATCTGAGAACATGTGGGTGGTTCAGTATTTTCTTTAGGTGTCTCTAAGCAAGGCTCTGAACCTCTGTTTGTTGCAGTGCAGCTGCTCGGTGGCTAATGGCTCGGTGAACATCAAATAAATGCAAATACACTCCAGATGCACCGAAGACGTGATCATCCAAACCGTCTTGGGAGATGTTTAGAGTTGTGAATGCGGTGCTTTTGCAGTTTTGTTAATGTAAAGGGGAAGAAACATTTCAGTTCAGTGGAGTAAATATTTACTTCACAGCTTGGATAGTAACGTGTCTGTACAATAATTGTCACTCTGAAGAACGAGGCGACTCATGGTCACAAAGGACGGATCGTTGTCAGTTTAAAAACAAACAAATGCAAAGAAGTGGTGACCATCTGCGCATTGACAAGGAACGTTTCAGAACGAGAAAGTGCGTTAAAGCCAAAAGGTTCCTTCTGTCCTACCTGGATGTCTGTGTTTGTGGCCCCTCTCATCCAAAGACGCGCTTCCTCTCCGGGTTCCCAGCGCGACGCTACAGAGCGCTGAAATCCCCACCAGGACCAGGAAGGCCCTCAGCAGCCCGAGGCCCTGCCGCTTCATCGCCGGCATCGCCATCTCGCCCGACGCCGAGCAACCGTGCGCTTCTCTCCGCCCCCCCCTTTACTTTCTGGCTCCTCCCAGTGGAGCTCCGCTCCCACTGAGGTGATGTCCTGTTTCTGCTACCGAAATGTTGTTGATGAACTTCCTAGTTCATCAGCTGAGAAGGTGGCCTGTTGGTGCGGGTACTCATCACCGACTTTCCTGTTTCTTGCCTTTCTCTTCTCGTCGTTTATATCTTCTTCTTCTCCTCTCACAGCTGGTTTACTCCCTCTCTCCTCTGATCACGGGGCCTACAAAGAGAGCAAAGAATACTGCTTTAAAAACAATGCAAATGCACAGATTAATCTTCATAAAAGTGATGAATTCAACACTGACAGCAAACAGTTCAGTGATCATTCCTGTCTGTTGTAGAGGCTAAAGTTAATTGGCTGCAGTTGGAGATCTGACTTCTTAAATAGTTGTGTTAATTAGGACATTGTGTCCATTACGGAGACAATGCTGTCTGTAAACTCATTAGCTTTAATTCAATTAGACACTGACTGAATCGGTGTGGGAGGTGCAGCTCATGAGCAACACCAAGTCACTGTTTTGTCGTTTTTTCCACTGCCGTTCTGTTTTGACTCGAGATAAAACTGATGGAAGGTCAGACAAAAGACAAAAAGGTTATTGTGTTACGCTGATACAAGTGTGCATAATTACACTTCATGAAGGCAATAAAGTCACTTCATTGACCCACACATATCTGTCAGATATCTCATTTCCTGGCCCAGTGGTTCAAGCACAGTGATGCACCATTTCATCTCCAATGAACCTCCGTTATGACAGCTGACGCGGTTGACAGGAGATTCGGTAACCAGCTGCAGATCCTGCATTTCACATAGACCCACAGTGTCTCTAACTGAAAACCAGAAGTAGACTTTCAAACAAGTGCACCAAAGCTGACAGGAGTCCAAAAATGCCTTCAACGCATTCAAGAAGCAGACGCTGACAGTAAGCCATTGTGTGCACAAATCCCTTTACAACAAAACGTTTCTCTAGCTGTAGCTGTGAGATTCTCCGAACTTCCTCTGTTTCTTTTCCTTTCTGTTCCCTGAATCTTTTCCGTTTCTGTCTTTGCCATATAAATAAAGGTTGCATACGCAAATGGTGTGTTTTAATATTCAATAGCTCAGTAGATGAGAAAACTCCCTCAGGGCTCATTGGCTCCCGCTGACCACATGAGCAGCCAACCAGGAAGTGTTGACAGTTAATCCCACTCCAGCTCATCATCTGGCTAATTATCCTCGAGTCTCTGAGTGATGTGTGTATGTGTTTGTGTATCTGTACGTGTGTTTGTGCGTGTCTAATATCTGTGTGCGTACGTCTAAAAGCTCTTGAGGTTGCTGTTTGGGACATATGTGGAAACTGAAATTCCCTTCAAGGATCGAAGAGAAATGAGACAAATACCAAAACAGAAAACTGTTGTTTTTTTGTTTTTTTTTCTTTGTCAAATTTGAGTTGAGAAATGTAGCGTTGATTTGTAACAACAAAGCAAAAGCAACACATGCGTCAAATCTATTCTTGTAAGTTGTTATTCGGAGGTACAAATTATTTGTGCATTTAAACAGACGCCGAGCTGTTGTAACTGTTGTAAACCCCGGCGTGCGCTGACAACTGCTACGCAGAATCTGTTAACGCTCTCACAAACTGTCATTTACGAGTCAAATCAAGTGTCTTGTTTTATTTAACAAGTAGAAATAAAGCAAAGTATGAAAATTAATTGCTTTCACCAATATCCTGAAACCCTGTCACCGGTCATCTGTTACTCATCTCAGAAGCTGTCGAGTCAAACATGAAAACAATAAGGGAACAGATTGGGAGCAGAGTGACGGCTCAGGGATACTCGGTGTGACTGTGAACATGATAATGTGTGACTTGTTTGAGAATGGAGCTGTCAACTTATTTTTAAAAAAAAGCAATTGCTAGAAACGTTTTTTCGTTGACAAAATGACTTAAATATCCCCAAAATCCAGTGTCTTTATGATACTCAATGTAGGTTTGTGCTGAGGGAATCCTGGAGAATCCTCCACATAGCTTCTGTATCCAATAGTCTTTTGTTGTTTTCTTCTCTTTTCTGGTATCCTTTAAGGCTGAGAGAGAGAGAGAGAGAGAGAGAGAGAGCTCCAGAGAGAGAGCTCCAGAGAGAGAGCTCCAGAGAGAGAGAGAGCTCCAGAGAGAGCTCCAGAGAGAGAGAGAGAGAGAGAGAGAGAGAGAGAGAGACCCAGAAACAGACAGTGATAATGACTCCCCAGGGCGAGCATGCCTTTTGGCCAGACCACATCCTCTGTCTGAATACATGACTCAAGAGTCACATTAGAATAGTGAACAGCCTACACATGTGTGTGTGTGTGCACATGTGTGTGCTCCATTCCCTTGGGCTTTTAGCGAGGAGCTGTGAATACATGAGTCAAGCGTTGGACTGGACTACCGTGATTTATTGGCTAACATTAGAGGGTAGCTACACCCAGTGTGTGTGTGTCACAAAGGTCAGAGCAGTAGGGCTGGAAGAAATGCAGCGCGACAAGCCCCACAGGCAGACATATTCTCACTATCTGTCCAACCACACCACATTCTTGCATTTCTTAATAACTATGACATTTGAGTGTGTCTCACTGTGTGTAGTACTTACATATGTGGGGTGTAAATGAAGTGTTAGTACTAAACACACACATGTATATCACTACTTATTCTCCTCCCGTATTGGGTAAGGTGACAGGTAGGACAGACTCAAAGTTAAACAGTGTTATAAATAGATTTTGTCCCCAGAATCGGTCATTTTCTGACAATGCCCTGATTGTTTGGAATTGGAATCGGCCCTATAATCTCCTCCATCCTTCTTGCGCTCCTTTACTTTGCACCAAAAGCCCATTAGGGAACAAACACGACGGTGGGCAAACAGTCACTCACGTCTGGTTTTAACAGAGAACGTGTGTCTGCAGTGAAGGAGTGTCGGGAGTAGGTGAATGCGTTTTCTTTCTTTTTTCTGGCTCTGCCTCACGCTGAGCCTCTTCAGTCGGAGTAGCTGTAATAGCGGCCCATCTGCAATTACAGTGATTATCCCCAGAACCGAAACAAAGCACAGAGCGGGAGCACGCAGGGATATTCCACCGACTGAATGGATGGAGGCAACTTCTCAAGTCTCTCTCTCTCACGGTGCTTTTCCCCATTCTGTCTGATTGTTTACTGTCTGTGTTCGTTTGCACAATCACGATCAAAGGTTGCGGTTTTAATTTCCGCAACTTAAAGCTGAGATCTGAGACTTGAACACGTCGGCTGTGGTGTCTTTGGTTTGCATTTCTAAGAAATGACTCCAACATTAAATCTTGTGTACACTATTACACACTGTTTTGACAACTCCGGGTCAAAATGACACTTAAAACCTAAGAGTTTAATGAATATGATTAAACAGTATTTGCCCACAAGGATGTGGAAGCTCATTTCAACCACTGTGAAGCCTTTTGCTCATTCAAAGACTCTGACCTGAAGAAGCCGCGTTGCCCGTTCACTCACGTAGCACACAACAGGAAATGTTCCGTGTCCGATGCATTCTCACCTACTGGACACGTTCTATCTGTTTTTTGGGAGAGGGGTGGAGCCTTGGCAGAGCACAGGTATGACGCAAATTACACCTGCGGTCCATCGCCGGTTCTTAATTTGGTCCCTGCGTCTCGTCGTCTCTCCAGTCGTGTGTAGATGCATAATAGAAATGTCATCAACACATTCTCCGGACAATGTCTGTGCTCTATCTACTCATGGGCTCAACCGGATGTTACACAGACTTTGTACTGGGGGGAGGGTAGGTAGGTAGGTAAAGTGGTTCAACTGATTCGGACATTTGCCTTCGCACATCCAGCTCCTCCGGGAATTGTCTAGATGATTTCGAGGAGGCGGTGCATGTGTGAAAGCGGCTTTTGAACCGTTCCGCAACAACGAAGGCTCTCACTTTCTATCATTTCCTCTGTCGGAGTCTCTGTCTGGCCTTTACCTCCCTCTCATTTCTTCCTCTCGGTGAACCGAATCTCCCAACAGCTGCATTTAAATACCTTCAAGGAAATGCCTTGAAACTAGAGAGAGTGAACTTGATCCTACTTTTTTTTTTACCCTCTTCCCTGAAACTTTGTCTTCCTCCTTCTCTCTCCGGGGGTAAGTGGTAATAATGGTGATTGATTCATGTACGGATGTGATATATATCCGCGGTCCACCTTCATGCTGTGTTACTGTGTATGTAGTCTTTTCATACTTCTTCCACATATTGCCTGTGTCAGGGATGAGAAGGCAAACAATGTGTACAAAAGGATGATACCTACATATGAGAGAATTAAAGGAGAGGCGAGGAGAGCGACGGGTACGTCTGTTGAGAATTTCCCTCGTGCAGCCTCGTTCACACCTTACACATCTGGACGCTGTCTGATCTTGAATATCGGACATGATGCCAAATCACCTGTGCATTCATCTCAAGAACAAACCTACTTAATCAATATCAGGAGAGATTTTGTATCCATAAAGCTGGTCAGTTAAGATGATAGATGTGGACTTTTGTGAACACTTGGCTCCCGTGACTTCACCGTCTTCACACCGTTCAGATGCTGTGACACACATTTGGTACGTCGTCGTGAACGAAACGAAAGCATTCGGTGTGATTTGGGTAAGCGGCTGACAAGAAGAGGAATTGGACGTAGGACGTGTTGTTTGTTCCCACGGGGCGACATTTGTCCCCCTCTGTGTTCTCACAGGCGCCGTATCATCCTTCGTTCCTGCCACATTGGTGTCGTCCAGCAATGGTGGCGAGAGGGCTCTGACCTGAACAAAGACGGCGGTACAACAGAGAATCGTGTCCATGAAGGCAATGAGCTGACGTAGAAACAAATCTGTATATTTTAGAATAAGGTCATGTGGAGTTTTTACAGGTATTACATTTGCTTCTTTTTATGATCGGTGTGACAGTTTACCCTGCTTTGTCATCAGCGGGTTAAAAGGTTATTTCTGTCCTGATCTGCTAAGCGAGAGCTGTTTACTGTAAATGGACCAGTGTGTGTGTTTTTAAGTCTCGCCCGAGGAGATGCAGCGAAGGACACCTCACAAACACACAGCTGATTGGCTGTCGCTAGGAATAAAGCCGTAACCATTTGACACACACTCCTCCAGCCACGGGGACCCTTCCTTAACCCCTCAACACTATCTGAACCAGATGTTTCTGCCGGCATGAGAAAGGGGGTCATGTGAGGTTTATAATGCGATTTTCTGTTGCTGTAGAAATCCAGTCCTACTCTCCAAAACAAATCCCACAGACACTCTGCTGTAGATGCAAAGCTGTGAACCGCGAGGGCTTTTTTATTTCGTTTTTTTTCTGTTTTTTTGTTGGGTTCCTTCAAGCGACATTTTCTGTAGGGAGGGATTTAAAAAAGATGAAGGATGGATGAAATTTACCAACCAGAGAGCAGGAGGAGGAGGGAGGGAGGATGGGAGGATGACAACCAACATAAATAACGACTAAGAGTCATCATGTTCCTGTCCAGCAGCTGTCAAGATCATTTTACACAAACTTTTTGAGATGTGGAGAAGTTTAACCATCCGATCCTCATTGTTTCCGTTTGCAGGTTGAAGCAAATGCTTTAGATCCTTGAACGTTAGAGATTTATACCAAATAATAAAGGCTGGATAAGCGGTTATCATTAGGTTATAGTTTTCGTCTTTGGGATAAGTTTTCTTTAATGAAAACCAAGGACGACGGAGTGAGAGAGTGACAAGACACGAAGACTGATAGACAGAGAGTGGGAGTATTAAAGTTCACTTTGGGTGTCTCGTTTCGGTGGCTGGCTCTCTGCGGTCTGTTAAAAGCTTAAAAAACAGAGCGCTGCTGAAAACAGACACCCAGCGTTTAGCTCACACCGCGAAACCTGAGGCTTAATTGCCTTTCAATTAGAGGAACTAATAGGCCTGTGTGTGTGTGTGTGTGTGTGTGTGTGTGTGTGTGTGTGTGTGTGTGTGTGTGTGTGGGTGGGTGTGTGTGTGTCGGGGGGGGGGGGGGGGCGGGCGAAGTGATTACAGAGAAAGAGCTACAAAGCTTTCTCAGCATTCATGAAAATAGGTATTAATGAGAGGCTAGCAGCTCCGACACACACATGCACAGAAACACACTTACTGCAAAGTTAGTCTTCTCAGTGTGTGTGTGTGTGTGTGTGTGTGTGTGTGTGTGTGTGTGTGTGTGTGTGTTATGTGCGTTATGAATTTGTTAGCGTGTGTGTGTGTGTGTGTGTGTGTGAGGTTGCTGATTCCTGTTCAGCCGTTAGTGAAATCAAAGTGCTAATTACCACCCACAAGACCCCACGTCTGCTGTTTTCACAAACACACTCACACACTCACACACGGGTTCTTCATGTACTATTATCTCTAATCAACTTTAATATCATTAGTATCTTTTTACATGGACGGGATGTTGCGGTGCTGTCTTAATGTTCAGAACATGTAAAGCTCAATACATGAATTAATTGTGATGTAATCTAATCATAGCGGTGCAGTTATTGATTATGCCGTTTGTGTTGCTTTCTCAACGTTACGTTATCACACAGTTGCCCGTGACAAAGAAAAAGATGTTCAAGAGGGTGAAAGACACGAATGAAAGGTCGGCGATTTGGATTTGGTCTTGCGTTCTCCTCTTTTCATTGGTCCACAGGACAAAGCCCGACATGAGTGCGCACACAAGTCGCTTACTAACTTACTGCATGTACTGCACACTGTCTACTACATGAAAGATGAAGTAGGACGCCGCCAGCGGCTCCGTCACAGCTCTAAAAACAATTCCAGGAAATTTGCAAACAGGTTTTGTTGGATAAAGCGACCACACGTTGGTAATCTGAACGGTTGCTTTGAGGAAACGTAATTAAACTTAATAAAATGACACACTAACAGCTTTTTGACTTTGCTCAGAACCTCACAAGACTCACGGCCCCGTCTTAAGGCACCCAGATGCAATGCATTGTGGGGCATTTGAGTCTGTGCGGTAAGCTCACATCTGCTACTCAGGAATTCATCTCTTGCATACACAATACATATACAGTTTGCACGCAGTACATACTCATGTTTGCATCATATTTAGTCTGAATAGTGTGTTGAATGTTGGAACAGTGTAGCACCGTAAAACGACATTTGTCATGCCGTTCGTCACGGCCACATCTGTCATCTGTTGTCCGTCCCTCTGGAGGTAATGTTCTCTGTGTCACAGACCTTTTTGATAGATTTTTTTGACCGAGTCCGAAGAGGATTATTTTTCCTCGGTGAGGCAGATCTTGTTTCCTCTTTGGGGACAAAAAAAAAGCATCAACTGATGCGCCGGTGTTCAAGTAACAGAATCATTGCCGGTGAATACGGACTCACTTCGGTTGGAAGAAGTAAACACTGCCGGTGAATAATGTGGCGGGCCTCGGAGAACGGTTCAGAAGGAGGCCGGTGATTTTAGGAAAAGAGACAAATACAAGCTGTGATATAGACGTTTATATTCTCTGTCCATCTGTGTACTTTGTGTTTTTATATAGATCCATGTGTACAATTACTTTCATCAGAGTAATAATTACAGTAACGCCATCTCTACAACTCCAAGAAAGAAATCAGTAACGCGTAACTCCTCCGACATCGCTGTTGGCGCAACAAAAGCATTAGTGGCGTGTTGCATTAATTTGAAGAATGCTAAATACACAAAGCTCATAATGAAGAACACAAACAATGTGCTGACAGCACACACACAACTTTCATTTGTTGCATTCAGCTAACTAGCGCCTAATTAGCTCTGCCATTGTTGTGTTTGGGGAAGTCTAATTCTGTTTAATGTACTTTATTTCATGAAAAATAAACTCTGTTTACATGTGTGTTTTCAGAACATATTTAGTGTTGCTCATTTTGATTAGCATCCTCAATTACTGAGAATCACACTAATTAGTATGGAAATAATATGCAATTTGTGGGGAATTATGTGCAATCAGAACAATTGTTTCTGCTAATGAGGCAGAGCTGTTTTAGTTTGTGTAAATCATTGGGCCGACATGTCTCGTTGGTATCTGAGCGAGTGGCTATACTGCCTTTGCATTGTTAACCTATTTTAAATAGTTCATCTTCTACACAGCTCTTTTTCACAGAACTTTAATAGTGATATTAATGCTTTTTGCTTTATTATCATGCAAAGATTTGTTCATTAGCAGGAACGCTAAAGCACCACATCATGGAAGTGAAAGCAGTGCTCTGTTTTATTAAAATGTAAAAGTGCAATGAGATCATTTTGCACCTAAAATCATAATTGCGCGGCCCTAACAGAAAGAATCATTGTATTATTCACAACACATTTCACTGTTGCTCCTCCTTGTATATTAAAAGAAAACAAATATGTTTTCAATGCAGTGAAAATTAATGAAAACATAAACAATGCCAGTAATGGGCTGAATGTTTGTCCTGATTCAGAAGGAAATCCTCTGAGCTGAAAACCAATCAGCTCTCTGTGTTCCTCCGAACGAGCGGCCGGAACGGACCGTTAAACGACGGGCGGGATGAGCGGCCGTTAAGCTCGAGGCGAAACAATGCCGCTCCAATTAGACCGCTGACCACCTTTCATCGGCTCGTGTGGGAATGCCCTCTCCCGGGACTTTAACTCTGTGACTGTCGCTCCCGATAATTGGAAAGACGAACTGCGACGTTGGCCGGTAATTATGACGCGCTATCTCTCCAAAATGCCCAACGCTGGAATTAAACGTGTGGAAATGAAGGAATGTTGCGTGAAAGCCTTGTGCTAAGGACTTTGTTAGAATTGACTGGCTATTGACTTGAATGGGAACCTTTATAATGTGGTGTTGAAGGGTGTCCTGAATGAACCGGCCCTTTAATTATCCCTCTGTCCTTCCCTTTGTCTCTTTCTGTTGTTTACATCGTCGGGTTTTCTTCCTCTTTTTTCCGCCTTCACTTCACGATCCAGGAGGATCCATGTTTGCAATTATAGCTTTGCGTTACAGCGTCGGAGTGACACTGTAATTACCGGCAAAGACGTTTAGAATATACTTATGATTGGAAAATAAATATGGATAATCACGCGGTGCTGCGGGAACATCTTGTTTATCCCACTATCTCTCTTTTTGAGGAAAGGACTCATGACCCTCAGAGGCTGCCAGACTTTTGTCTTTCACTGCTTTCAAACACGTCCAGAACCATTCATCACACGCTTCCCCTTCATGTGTGTACACATGCGCAACGTGGTTAATGAATGAAGTACTTCAAAAAACAACTCATGGTGGGGACATCTGCTGAGGTTCAGAGTTCAGAGCGGCGCACGCTCTCTCCATCACCGGGGATTCATGACACTGTCACTGCACCTTTTTAATCTGAGAGAGGGGAGGGAGGGAGATAAAAAGACAGATGGGTACGACGGGGGACGTGCCAAGACGAACACGCCGAGAGAAAAACGCCGGAAATCGTGGCGAGAAGATGCTGCTCAATCATAAGAATAGCGACGCACACAGTTCCTGGAATAGAAATGGGGGCGGGAGGGAAGTTTGGAAAAGAAAGCAAAACCTGAGACTCTCCTTGCTGCTCACTCTGTCTTTCTCACTCCATTTCTTTGTGTGTGTGTGTGTGTGTGTGTGTGTGTGTGTGTGGTTTTGGTCTATAGCCCCTAAGGGAGGACGAGAGAGAGAAAGAGAGGTGGGCAGGAAACGGTGGCGTCTGGAATTGATTTGAGGCTAAAGGAAAAATAAAATACTTTGGATTCTTAGAGGCTCGGGGAGCAGGGACGGACGACCACAAAGAAATGAAGAAACGTAGGAGAGAGAGAGAGAGAGAGAGAGAGGCCACATAACCACAACAAGAAAAACGCAAAGACGGATTTATGCGCCTACATAAATACAGCAATAAAGTCTGTGAGGTCGCTATAAGTACACTGTGGCCGGGAAAAAAGGAAGGGTTGTATATAGGCTACGTGGGTAAGAATGGAGATTCTCCTGCTTGGGCCGTTTTGTATTCCCTTGTCGACAGAGAAAACAACATTCACAGACTGATTATGAAGACAGATGTCTTTACATTTAAGTCATGAGAATCTCCAAAATATCAGCCTTGGCACTCAATGGCTGAAGCCCATATATGCAGCAGCAAAGCGTGATTCAGCTTCACAGGGGGAATGAAGAAGAGAATGACCACGAGGATGAGAAAACGGATACGAAGAAGAGGAAACGGGGAAGTAGAGCAGCTGCTATGGAGAACTGGAGTGAAGGGAGGTTGAGGGGGAAAAGGGGAGAGGAGAGGAACTTGAGACGCTGCTGCAGTGAGAGTCCCTTTAAAACGCGTTTCACACCACAACTGTAAAAAGCTGTTTATTTTCTATGCAGTTTCAACAGCAATATGGGAGCATCACACTTTCCACTGTGATCCCCACACATGTAGGAAATGTTTCTTGACAAGAGGAACCAAACTAAGCTGAACCGCTAGTGCTGCAGAACGGTGAAAAAACTTAAATCAACGAATGAAACGCACTGAAAAGCACACCTGGCTCTCCTGAAACATTACTTTCTTTGACAACAGACGTTAGGAAGTTTTCATAACTAATGTTTTTATTCGTGCAAAATCATCCGAAACGAAGAACAGCTGTGTTCGTCAGCTCAGAATGAACCCTTTACGTCCTCAAAGGCAGCAGGTCGTCTTCACGGAGTCTGCCGTGTTGCAGCACCAGCGTCTCTACGGTGGCCCAGAACGGACAAACCAAACGCTGGCTTTACACGTTCTCTTAAGAGCAGCGTGGGTTTGAAAAACTGCAGTAACGTGAGCTGCTGAGTGTAAAACCGTGGGACCCTTCCGTTGGCCCTGAAGTTGAGTTATTATGCTGAAGATGAGCGATTCTGCACTCGGTGGCTCACGTTACTACAGCGTTGGAAAAGGAGGAGCGAGCGAAGGGACGTTCAGTTGGTTGCAACTACAATCTAGATGCGACCGAATCCTACACACCGTCTCATTTGAAGTCCATGTTAGAAGCTAAGAAGTAGAGGACAGAGGAGGGAAAAAAGAAGACTGTGTTCATCCTCTGAGCCACAACAAATTCAATAATTACTTTCAACTTTAATAAGTTTATTTGTTTCTGAACTCGAGTGATTCATGAAAGAAAACGAGCACATTTGTGTTTGTATAAGTCAGCCAATGAAACGTCCTTTATAAAAAGCGAACGTGTGCACGAGGCCGTTAGATGGAAACACTTGATCGTCCGCTGAATGTGTCTGCGTTGCTTTTCCACAGTAGTTCTACTGTAAAGCCACTCTGGGGCTGACTTCTCCAATGACACGACGTTAGTAATTAAGTCGCCCTTCAGTCCGGCGTTTTTTCCATGTGCAAACTGTGCAAACTATGAATCGCTGCACTGTGAATGCGCCATTAACCGATCAGCGGGAAGCCCGTTCATCGTATTAGCAAAGCTCATTAAACCCACCACAACAATGATGAGCGGCGCTGAGTGTTTATTGGCCCCTGTGCAGCCGTTGCGCAGTTGCCAAACCTCCGCAGATGGAAGGAGGAAAGACGCAGGTAAAAAAAAAGGGAATCCACGGGGCCTTTTTAAAAGTCCACCGCAAATAAACGACATCACCAGGAGACAAAAGAATGGACGAATGTTTACCGAGAAATGAGATCAACTGAAATTGAGAAGCAGCATGGGAACGAGAGGAAGAAAGAGAGCAACAGAGAGGGATTTGTGTCCAGCTAGGTTAGCCATGTGTGTTCATGCTTTAGCGAGCTCAGCGAGTCTGCTCCAACATGATGAATACAGACTAAAGATATTAGAATATGGAAGAGAAGAGAGATATATCACAGAGAGGATAGGAGGTGGAAAGCCTCTTTTTTTTTCTCCCCCATTCTTTCCCATAGAGAAATGAGAGAGTTAATCCTCAGGGGCTTACATTTGTTTCTTCTCCCTCTTATCTCGCTGTATTTCAGTATCTCTGCTTTCTGACATTCTCTCTGCTCCCTCCTGATCTTGGCTTTTCCTCACTCTGTCTTTGCGTGCCGTTAACCGTCATCCATTTGTGCATCTCTTCTTTCCATGTCGTCCTCTTGTCGAGTTCCCACTGCATCCCATTCTTTCCCCCCGTCTCTCCCCTACGTCCCTCTGAGTCCTTGCAGGCTTTATGGGTTTATGATGCATGGTAATCTTACTGCAAACACATTTATCTGCCCATTCTTTCTCCTCCGTTCCCCCCTCTCTCTCTCTCTCTCTCTCTTTCTTTCTTCTTCTTCTTCTTGCTCTGCAGGGCTGTGAGCTGTGTGATGATGCTCATTGGATATCAACGTTTGATTTGTGCACACGGCAGCAGAGCGAAATGTAAAGACGGAGGAGGAAAGAAACGGCACAAAACGCAGCGACGGAATGCAGAAGAGAAGAAGAAGAGCAGAGCCGGACGAGATGGAGCAGTGAATATGAATTCAGAGCACAGCGCCGCGGATAAAGGCCAACGCAGAGTAGAGCGGAATTCAAATGAAATCCATCTGAGGCCGACATGCAGGAATTAGGGGAAAAAGTCTCATCTGATCTTTAAAAGTCCGTGAGAAAAAGAAAAGGATCGATCCATGAGGGCTGAACCAGTTTCAGAAAAAAAAGAATCATGATTAGTTTGACTGATATTGCAACTGCGTTTTTTTTTTTAATTTGGTTAGAAAATCATAATAAGATCATTATGGAGTGATTTCTGCAGGGATCTGTAGTAAAACATGTTTTGTTTAGTCTGCAGCACGACGGCATTTGATTTAAAATGACAATTACTTATTGTAAATAATTAATATTTCAATTAATTTTGCAGCCCATCCATCCATCCATCCCGTTTAATCCATTCATAATTATCTATGTTTAAAAAGCAATTAAACCAAAATTGGGTCACAGAGTATCGCGTCTCCAGTTCCAGTGGAAATCCAGTGCAGGTGGCTGATGGCGGTCGGCTTGGTTGATCAAGCCAAGTCTGTAATCTCATATTGGAGGATAAAGTCCTCTTGAGCTCCCCCCAAAAAACCCAATTTCCCTCCATTCTGAAATGCCATTTCCTCCTGATAGAAGATCCCTTTAAGCTTTCAAATGAAACACCGTCACCTGATCTCATCGCTCAAATGCTCCCTGAAGCTCGGCTGATTGCATCATCACCTGTGGTACCTGTTTTATACGTTAACATCCGCGGACGGATGTTTACACAAAGAGAAGAGCTTCCCACCAAATCAGACGTTGCATTTGCCAAAATAAACTGTGGAGCGTCTGGTAACTTCATTTCTGTGAGAAAGTTTTGAGACAGCAGCCGATCACTCCTTCCAGGGAAAACTGGATTTGCACTTCAGGTGTTTCTGCCTTTCTCGCCTTGTTTTTGTATTACTTTCAAACATCAAACTAAACCCACGGGGTTGATAAATGGAAGTGTTTACTGGCATGGCATTTCAACATTCCTGGGTATTGAAGTTCATATTTTTCAGCTGCCATTTGAATTCGCCAATCTCTGAAGATGCCCGCGGCACAACAACGGGGAAAAATAGCAAAAAAAAAAGAAACCTGTCGGTGACATTCAGTTGTAAGTTTAAATGTAATGCCGGTGTTCGCTCTGTCAGAGGGAGGATTTCAAATTGCTAGATATTTAATCGAATGAGACTGCAATTATTCCATTTTTCGAGTGAGTCAATCCACACAATGCTTTCATTATTGCTCACTTACGGAGTACCGCGCCGTCCAGAAAAAGAAAAAGAGAATTCACTTATTGTGTGTGCAGTTGAAAACGATGTGAAGCTGAAATAGTCTCCCAAACGTCTGCTGTAATGTACCTCTCTCTCTCTTTTTAACGCTTTAAGCTGATGCTCTTATTCAGGTGCAAGAGCAGTGTAAGCTTAAACCAGCGCATTGCAAATATCACAAAAGCATCAAAGCCAGGGGGTGTCCAGACGGCATTTTTAGTGACGTGTTGTGTGTGTGTGTGTGTGTGTGTGTGTGTGTGTGTGTGTGTGTGTGTGTGTGTGTGTGTGTGTGTGTTATCCTCGAGTGATCCCAGAGAAGTGACGGCGGCGGGAAGGCTCCATCAGAGGCCTGATGTTTCAGAGATGCCTGATATGTAGCCTCTTGACACGTTTTTGTGGTGATTCATCCACCCGTCTGCTAAGCCCGTCTGCAGTTTAGAACGAGCCCCCTTTTTTCCGTCACTCTTAAGTGGCCACACGATCGACGGGTAATAATGGAACACTGATTAATCACTCTCCAGCACTGCAGCCTCACAACCGCCACGCAATCAATAGCACGCCAACACAAAGTCGTCCGGCCTCCTGAGATATCCCGGCAAAAAGACGGTGTCAGATGATGGATGGGGGACGGGTGCAGCTCTGGATATGGGAAATAAAACAAGCTAAATCTTTAATTGAGTTATGAACACACCAATCATAACGAAGCAAATGGTTTAGTTTTTGCACTCCTGACAGGTACATTTATTTACTTCCAAGAGAAACAACCTTGAATCTAAAGCTCAGGAGGTTTTTTTTGGGGGGGGGGGGGTTGCAACAGGCTACTTCTTTGCATCCCAAACTGTCTCTGGCCGTTTGAACACTTGTCTTTTAAGAGTGACTTTTGTGTAATGCAGATCGGAGCTCAGCTGTGTCCATATATACTGTGTATATATATATATATGTGTGTGTGTGTGTGTCCACACTTGCCACCTCACCTCGACCTGCCTGGTCTGATAGTGACTGGATATATTTTGTGGTCAGATGCGCTTCATTCCCCATAAATCCTTCTACAATAACAGTCCCATGTGTTTTTGCTGCTAACTCTTCCTCCCTGCAGTATTAGTAGACTTGTTTCTTTGAAGAGTAGCTGCTAACAAAGCTCCAGCTACTTCACTGTTTTCCTGTTATTCTCCACAGTAAACATTGTATTTTGTTGTTTTAAAAGCAGCAAAATCAGGAAATGTTTGTTCTTTTATCAACGGTAACTGAACACGACTCAGCTGGTCTCCAGCCTCCTCTCCTGCCTTCGCTGTGACGGACATCTGCGGTTCTATGAGCTGTTTGGATTGCGTCCACATGCCGTCCTCACCTCGCTGACATCCGAACTCAATGTGAGCCAGGACCACCTCGGCATGTGGTCCCGGCTGATCGGATCCCATCGCGAGCAAGATCCGATCTCAGAGAACACGTAGATCTGTCACTTTATGCGACCGGATGACAAAAGACAAATAGAACCACGAGCAACGTAGCAGCTCACTGGGCCTCTGGAATAACTGCATCACAGAGCAGCTGTTTGTGTTGAGTTGGTGTCTTTAAAAGTCTCTGCAGGTTTTCCAGACTCCTTTATGGATGTGTGTCTTTTTTTTTATATCTAGCTCTCAATCAGTCAGACTGCTGGCTAATCGATACTGGTAGAGGGCATTAAAACTCACTCTGTGTGTGTGTTTGTGTAAATCCCTGGAAAAGGAATCTTCTCCTCCCTAATTCCTGCTCCTTATCTCTCCTCCCAGACACCCATCAGTGTCACATGTTTGAAGATATATGAGCCTGATAGTTAACGACTTTTAACAGCATTTCCCGACTTAACTCTCTTGAGAGAGGCTTATCGGGGCCGTGCTGCACCCTCCACTGACTTTATGTGCTAATTCTCACTGCTGCGCTTTGCATTTTCTGCTTTTTTCTCCACTGTTCTCTTCATGTTTTGCAGATGTCCGACATTTTTTATGTAGGTTGACGAAATAATGTGCGACATTAAACGGAGCTTGGACTTTTAACTGCGTTATAAGGAGACAATATGTAAAAGGCTTTCGTTGAAAGACTGGCTGATATCCTGCTCCTTGATGATGGATCCATTCATCTGCCATCACAGCTATGCGTGTGCAAAATCATGTTTTTCTTCTTCTTCTGTAGCCACACGATCAATGCATGATTATAAATTAATATATTTGAATCACATCCACTGCCAGATTCCAGTTGTGCTCCAGAGTTGGAACAAGTACATCCACACAAGCGATGAGGCACAAATGCTGAGAGGAGCAATCGTGACCTGATTGACCCACTTTGTGGAGCCACACACACACACACACACACACACACACACACACACACACACACACACACACACACACACACACACACACACACACACACACACACACACACACACACTAGATCAGATCATTAGCAGATCTTATTTGATGTTTGTTGGTACAAACCTTTGGCAGAAGCACACTGCAGTTTCAGGGGACTTCTCACTCCAAAATCTCATTTTGGAGTCGTTTCACTGCAGCTAAACTTAATCTGCGATGATGCTGATGTAAGCATTACATTTGCCGTGTATAGTTATTAATGCATGCGAAATTAGAACACAAGTCGCATAAAATGTGCTGTGTACAACGATCCGCATGAAAAAAAGCCAAAGCACGCAGCGGCGACAGGAACGTGAACTAACTCTTGGCATTTTGCCGTAACTAGCTGTGACGACCCTGTGTATCAAAGTGAACACTGAACCCCGGAGTTGGATGTGGATGTGTGGAGGATTGTGCAGCTAAAGTTTGCAGCTCCCGCCGCCAGAAAAGATTAATTCCACCAGGACCTGGAGCCTCTGGCTGAGGTTAAGATGTGTGGCTTGAACTGCCTGTAAGCTGAAAAGGAACGCAATTTAGAAACTATCTCATGAAAACACAGCAGGCGAAGGGAGAGAATGGATGCTTGACCAAATATCCCCCTACTGACTCTCTCTCTCTGTGTGTGTGTGTGTGTGTGTGTGTGTGTGTGTGTGTGTGTGTGTGTGTGTGTGTGTGTGTGTGTGTGTGTGTGTGTGTGTGTGTGTGTGTGTGTGTGTGTGTGTGTGTGTGTAAAACTGGTATAGAAATAACTGAGAAACGTAGCCCAGGGCAGCGCCCATGCATGCACGTGCAGCCACATAAACACACGACAATAAATCTGATGCTTTCTTCCAGCATCAAAGAGCAGAAGGCACTAATCTGAGAGAGAGAATGAAAGAGAGGATGATGTGACCGGAGACCGCTTCAGATAAGCACTTTTGTTCCTTCTCTTATCTCTTTTTATACAAATCTAAGACACACACACACACACACACACACACACGGGAACTCTGTCAGTTTGCCTGCCGCCGAGTTGTCACGCCGACAGAAGAGGTCATCTGGATGAATGCCTCTCATTATGGGATATGTGCTCCGATCCCCGGTTTGGATGTCAAGAGGTTAAACATCCAATCAGCACGCAGCGTATAGCTAAACCCCTTCTCTGAAACCAAGATTCACAGCAAGTCACAGGGCGGAATCAATAGAAGTCAACGAGGACGCCTTTCAGAGGCGGCCCCGAAGAATCATCCTCCGAGGAGGAGGAGGAGCTTAAGTCTGCGTTTACGTCCGACTGATATGAGTTTTTAAAGGACAACATTTAAGCCTCTAATAATATTATTTAATATCTTAAAGTCTGACCATTATCGCCATTGGCCGACGTGTCTTTATTTAGTAACTAATGTCTAACACTAGAGGGATAATAAGGAAAACCTGGTATACAGACGTGGAATATACTGTGTATATATATATATATATATATATCTATTTATTATACCTATACTGTGTGATTACTTGTGTATTATACTTGTTGTGATCTCGTTGGTTGTTGTTCTTTTACTTCTGCCTCTTGTTGTTGTACTTTCCACTCTGCAGCTGTAATCCTGCACATTTCCTCGCTGTGGGACTAACACAGGATTATCTTGTTTTATCTTATCTCATATAGTCACATTACAGTGTGTTTGCATACACATAATCACTATTTGAGCTGTGATCCTTTGTTTTTCACATTGTTAACATTAATATATTTCATCATAATATTCATTTCTACCTTTTGTTGCGTCAACATATCCGTGTAATAATCAACTTTTCTGTTGTCGTCCACACCCAACAGTTCTTTCACACCTAAAATATTCAAAGATACTCATTGTTGCTGTGTTGCTGTCTGACCTACTGTCTCTGAGTCTCTCTACCTATTTGTCTTTTCCCAGTTTCCAGCTCTCAGCTGAAGGATTAGAATATTCTGTTCTGAAATCGGCTCGTCAGCCTGCCAGCCACCGATAAGCTCACTCGGGATCGATTAGATCTGCCCTTAATCTATTCAACTTTTTCAGACGAATGGAAAAAAAAAAAGAGAGAAAAAAAGAAATGCTTAGTATGGGAGATGTGAGGTGCGCGATACGGTGACTTTGGGAACACGCGCCCAGAGGGCAAAGGCATTGTAAGCCGCATTTTCAGGCACGAGATCATATTAAATATGCATCTTTACAAGTCCTCTTCAACACGCTGCTGTAGGCAAATACAAGCTGAACAATTTCCTATTAACCATGAAGGACAGAGATCATTACCGAGAGAGAGAGAGAGAGAGAGAGCGGATAAACAACACACACACACACACAAATAATGATGGAATGAAAGAAAGAAGGAATGAAAGAATTGGAGATAAAGCTCTCTGTGTGCTTTCACCCATCACTCTCAGTTGCTCTCTGAAAGAGAAGGAGCCGCTGAAACTGAATGCTAAACAGGCAAGTGGGGCCTGATGTGTCAATGCCAATTCACAGGCCTTTTGATTCCACACCCCAGGGGTACGGGAAGATCGGCGGTTCGATCCCCGGCTCCTCCAGTCCGCAAGACACCGAAACCTCAAATTGTTCCTGAAGGCCGGGCCATCGGTGTGAATTTTAAGATGAGAAAGAACACACACACACACACACACACACACACACACACACACATCATAGGAAATAGAAATGTCAGAACGCACCTTTAGCTCATTACTGGTGTCGGCTACGTTGAGGTTTTCTCCTCTGCACGGCGACACAGATCTGCCTGAGAGAGAGAGAGAGAGAGAATTAAGATTAATCACACATAAGAACTACCATTTATTGAAGAGCAAAGAGTTCAAAGACATTGTGATGATGATGTAATCGGACGTGTTTAATTAATTGCACTGTACATCTCATCATGCCGTTGCTTATTTTTGTCAGTGTATTTTTAGAAGGACACCAGTGAAAGTGAAAGAAAACTGTAAATAAGATATGGAATGTTTGGCTTGTAGATGTAGAATAAGCTGAACTAACTATCGTATGCTAATTCAAACATTAGCAACTGAAACAAAGCTCTTTTAACCTCTAAATGCATGTGAAGCTATTAGATATTCTTTCTCATCCGCCTTTCTCGAGCTCTCTACAAAGAACTTCCAAGTTTAACATTTTAAAACCAACAAAGACAGCAGCAGACTGACGGCGTTCCAGCACAAACATACTGGACAGATTTTCGGGATTTTCAAACAGTATTCAAGTTGCCCTCCAAAATGTATGACTGCACTGTAGTAAAGCATGACGGGAGTGACTCAAATATAAATACAATATATATATATATATACATATATATATAATTCATGTGTTGACTCAGCCAGGACTGCTCTGAATTCACCAGGACGCTTCCTGGATGTACAGTACAGCCGCCCGCAGCTAGTTTGAGCTCGTTAAGACTTTCACCACCGATACCATGCTCAACAGCAAGTTCAGCTTTGCTGCTGCTGTTCACATTCATTACAGTTTACATCCCATCACAACACGACAACAGCACATCTCATTGACTGTCTTTTGACACATCCGTGAGGTATTGCTTTGAATATGAAACTAAATCAACAAAAACAAATACTATAATAAGGTGTCTGCCTTTGTGCATACTGCATTATTGGCCAGAAATGATGAACAGGCAGCATTTCTTATGGATTGTATGGGAACAATAATCTCACTGGTTCACTCAACGAGGTGGCAAACTTTCAGAAGAGGATGACGTTCTCCTTTCCTCCAGTGATGGTTTAACTACACTGTTGCAGACCAAAAACGAGAAACGTCGGACACAGCGAAAGGAAACCCCAAGACACAAACCAGAGTGGCATTCGCTCTTTGCTTTCACCTCGTCCATAGATTTCATCTCATCTGGACGTCTTAACGTGTTTCTGCTGACGTGGCACACGGTGTTCAGATGTGAAGACCACCTGCTGAATCTCAGCTTTAACTAAACCTAAAGCTTACTGTTACATCCAGTTTGCTTCACCACTACAATAACATCACATTCTCACCCTCAACTCGTCGAATACCGCAGCTTGGTCAGGTAACTATAATGATCAGGAAACATACAGTTTCCACTCGTTACATGCATACAGTTTATTTTCAAAATAAACTTCCAAAGTAGGTTTCCGTAGTTTTTAGGTTTACTTGCGCAACAAAAGTACTTGATCAGGTTTAGGAAAAAGGTCGTGGTTTGGATTTAAAGAAGCGTGTTTTTTTAAGTGAAATGACTACGCTTGTAGGTCTGGAAGTAGCTTAAAAAATAACCACGGTAAAATAAGTTACCATTGATATTGTGTCACATGGGACATGAACCTCTCTCTCCTGGGTGAAAGTCCTGTGTTTGTTTGTGCTGTCCATCCTCGAACAAGCCCGTCATGGACTTCTTGGTATTTAAATAGTTTAATTTGTTTGTACCACAAACAAAATGTCACAACACGAGTGTGTGCAGCAGTGTTTAAGACTCATATTAAGTGTCTGCAGCAGACCTAATTGGCCACCAGTGTTTTTGTTTTGAGGACATTTGTAAAAAGGAGCCACTGCCTTTTATGTTTCCACCGCATTCCCAGTTCACCTGAGGTGTTGTCTGGGCAGGGAAATGAACAGGACATGCTCCATCAGTAACTACCAGTGAGAAGCCCCCTGAGCGGTCCACTTAGCCCCGGCCCGTCCCGGTGGAGCGGCTCAGGGCCTGTGGTTGTACAGAGCAGCTCCCCTGCGTCGCTGTGAAGCAGGGCGTCACCCAAAATGTAAAAAATGTAATTCGTACGAGCATTCAACGGGCGAAGGGTGAAGAAAAGAAAAAGCTGTCTGACATGTTTCTCTCAAAGTCCCCTTCCATCGTGTAATTATGTGGGTGTGATGAGTGAAGAGTTGAGGCGACAGAAAAAAACAAACCCTGAGGGAGATATTTTATAACGTCGTAATGGCTAAATATCAAAAGGCCAAAAACTGCCTTTATCCCCCGTGCAGCATTGCTTTTATCCACGTCTGTACAAATGTGCAGCGAGAGATCACACAGCTCCGAGGACCGAGACGGCAATAACGAACCTCCCCTCCACTTTTTAACGGGAACTGAAGATGAGCACCAGTGGCTTTCAGAGGAGAAGACTCGCGTCAGAAGTTCAACGTGTGCATTTGATACATTTTTCAGACCAACGACCAGATGAGAAAGACAATTTCTACACTTTTACATCGACAAATTCTGATGTTTGACACCTTTTTATACCTGAAACATTTATACATCAGTTGTTACATCTCCAACACAACTTTATTACATCACTCTACACGCGGTGAATCAACAACTCGTGTTTAGTTTCAACCCGATCACGTTTTTCTTGTAAACTATGTTTGCGGATGCATTTTATTCTGTTCTGTAAAACACACGGGGAAAATCCTCAATAAGTTGCTCAAGAAGACTTTTTAATAATGCAACACAGCTCATCTGTGAATCAAGAAGGATTTTGGGAACACAGAGTTTTCTCAGTTTCTTTCCCCCTAAAATATCCAATAAACACGAATGCAATCACATTTACACCACCATCAAAGTGCCACAAAGACCTTCGTCATCGGCACAACATTTCACCAAACCATTAATATTCAGTCTTTGTGGAAGCCCTCCTGTATAACAGCCATCATCATCATCATCATCATCATCATCATCATCATCACGCTATCATTGTTGTCATGCAGCAGATCTGACTGCTCTGTATTCAGAGAGCGGGGACTCGTTCCCCCTTGTTAAAGAAGAAGAAATGGATTTTTTTCATAGTACTTTTTTTTTAGTACTTGCAGCAACACGTGCTGACGCAGCACACAGCGCCCGTAGCTACGCCGCCGCCGCCGCCGCCGCCATCTTTCAGAACGAGGCCCGCCCCCCCGATGCCCCGCGCTAATCATTATTGTGTGACATGAGCGGTGTGTCGCTGTGGAATTATACCAATCGCCAATTGTGCCGTCGTTATCATTCTGCAGCTAAACCCGCCCGCTTTGTATGCGGAGACAATTGAGCTCATTCCAACCAGAAAATGACAGCTCGTTATGTGAGGGGGGGGGGGGGAATGGATTTCGCCGTGTTGTGGCGTTTGTGAGGGACCCTGAGACAATACTGTCAATACTATAAAGCGCCGTCTGAATTGCTTCTCGTGTGAAATGTGCCGTGCATGAATAAAGGCCCATTGATCGGTAGCAAAACAGCTCCGTTGCGTACATGTGTCGCTGCACGCGCACGTTGCGTCCAGAAGGTGATAACATTGTGTATTGATTTTGTTTTTGATGAATCACATTCATATCTGAGGATCGAGTGATTTTCCTCGCGGCGAACGCGACCAGAACCCGACGGATCTGGTGTTCTGTTTCGCCGATAAATAACAATCGAGATGCGAAACATTTGGAGATGCTGTTATGATGTATGACTGCACTCCCAACAGGGTCCTGGGTGTGCAGATGGAAGTTGTGGCAGCAGTGTGCGTCCCTAATAGGACTGTTGTGCGTCAGTCTGTTATCATGTTGCTCTAAGCAATGCTATCTTCTTCTCTTGCCTTTTATTTTTATTTTTGGACCAGTCTGTGAATGTTGTAGGCAAGCCGAACCGCTCAAACTCTCTCTCTCACACACACACACACGCACACACACACGCACACGCACACGCACACGCATGCAGTATTTGCACACACATCTCGTGTGCATGTAAATAGACAGCTTGAAATGCAGTGTTGCGACTGTCATTAGCTAAAAGGCCCGGAGCTGGAGTGAGACCAGAATAATTATTCTGATTACAGTCCTCTCGCTGAGCTCTATCCAAACACATTACACTCTCTCGGATTAAAATCTGGTGTTTCATCTAGTTCCTAAATCAAGATGCTGGGATTTACTCCATGAAAGCAGCCAATTGGAATCTCAACACGGCCACTAAAGCTGGAGAGAAGCCTCGTTCTACGCTCGCCTGTAAAGGCAGACGGTCCTTCCTGATGGCGTGTCCGGTTATGGTCTTGCATAAACTTCTCATGAGAGTTTGTGTTCACGCGTTTTACGTTTGGCCGGCAGCCCTTCAGTCATTTAGTAATCCTGTATCTGTGCAGTTCTGTGTGACATATTTATATGTTAATTTTGAAAGCAGTGTGTCATTTGCTTTAGATTAGGGTTCGGTTATGTAATGAAGTTATGAGTCGAGCTCAAGGTTATGTTTTTTCAAAATTACGGGTAGATTTTGGCGGTTCCTGTGGACGACAGAGGTAGTGTTTACGAGCACCAGACTCCCTTTAGAAAACCTCATTTTACTGCAGTCTGCCCCTCTCAGTCCTGGTTCTGGTTCTCCCGTGCCTCCCTTCACCTCCAGCGGGTCCAGCAATACGTCGGTGTTGGCTCAGAAGCTCTGCTCCTGGAGGAGGAGAACGAGGAGGAGGAGGAGCTGAGCTCTCCTCCTCCTCCCGCCGGGAGCCATAACCAGTTGTCCAGAGTAGAGATAAAGTTTGAAGCCTATCACACAGCTGCTGCTCGCTGTCTTTATCGGGCTGTATAACAGTTGACCTTTAATGGGGGAAACTTGGCTGCATCCGAGAGCCCTGAAGGCCTTCTTCACCCACAGTCTAGAGAAGCATCTTGACCTCTGCAGACATTCTGGAGGATAATGGATGGTTATTTGGAGGCGCTTGTCATTCAGGACTGTCCTGAAACGTTCCTCTCCAGCACTAACTTTAATGTTTAGGTTTAACATTCATTCTTTTTCTTGCGGCTCCTTTTTAACAGCTCGCCGTAAAAACATGCCCGACTGAAAACGTAAGTTATAAATGGTACGTTTGATAGCAAACTGCTTAAAACACCAGTGACATGTCGTCATAATATCTCTGAATGGGTGTTTGTAATAAAGTGATTATACGCATGAATGTGAGGGTGAATATGAGCTTGTAACAGTGAGCATGTGTTCGTGGGTTTGATGCTCTCAGTACGACCAACGGTGAAATGATGCAAGCAGAATGTGATAGCGGCTTTGAGGATCAGCACAGTGGGTGCAGCTGGCAGCCACGCACACACACACACACACGTACACACACACACATGTATTGGCTGGTGGGACTGGTGGATCCCAGCTGTGTCGGTGTTATTCGTGCGCCAGTGTGCATTCACAGGTGCCCGGGCACATGGACAGACACACACACACACACACACAGGCACATTTTCGTACCTGCACTCGCGCGTTGCCAATAAAGTTCCCTGCATGTTGTCACATTAGCGAGCATCGTGGGAAAAAAACGAAGAAAAAAAAAAAAACCTCAGCACGAGCCGAGCGACCTGTCTAAATTTGGCACCGGTGTATCTACCTGTGTGACTCTTCTTTATCTGCACACTTATTTTTGGTGCACAGTTCCTTTCATATATTTTATCTTCAGGCAAACATCCTCCCCCTCCTCCTCCTCCTCCTCCTCCTCTCTGACTCATTGCTGAGTCTAAAATAAAATGCTGCACAGGAGATGCAGGTGCAAGTGGCGGGCAGTTACTTGACAGAGGATTGGCTGGTAACTATAGGCCTATTCTTTTTCTCTTTCTGTTCTTTTATTATCTTTGAGCTCAGACGTCCTGCTCCCACAATAGTGCTACTCCTACAGCACTTGCTCTAGACAGCTGAGTATTTTTCCGCTGAAAACACGAGCCAAGCTTCTGTCGGAGGCTCTGAATAGCTCTATGTGGTTGGATGAGTCTGAACGATAGAAGTCAGTCTGATTTGTTTTCTCCATCTCAAGTCGGTAGCAATGACTTCCTGTCTACCCTTGGAAACTGAAGTCTTCGTGCTTGTTATTTAATACTGAAATATAAGCGCTTAAAAGCTTGTGCAGACAAATAAGTTTATGAGATAAACATTAGCTGCATTACTCTAAGCTCCTGACTGAACTCCAGTGTTGTGCATGCAGGTTTAAAGAAAACAGACACATTAAGCTTTCACTTTAGCTCTGTGCACCAAAAACAAATCTTCCTTTTGTCTGACCAAATCAAGTTAGGGTTGAAAAATTGCTTGTTTTGTCCGATCAACGAGCTGATATGTGCAGATATTCAATTTACAATGTCATGGGAATGCAGAAGGTGTGAAGAATGTCGTGTCTGTCCATCGACTAATCAATCTACAGACCAACACTCAACACACCTGTTAAATAGTTTAATTTAAATGCAATTTCAAGCTGCAGTCACTCGAAGGCACTCGGCACTAATGCTAAGTCTGCAGAATATGTGAACAGCAGGCGTGGGCGTGAGGTCACCGGCAGACATGATGATGCCTTTTTAAAGCAGAGTTGGATCTGAACAGCCGTGGAAAGGTGGAGAACTTCCTGTAGTCGGAAGAGTTTTCTTCTTCTACTGTGGTGGAGATCCACTCGAATCCGGCCAACAAACAGGAAAGACGCGACGTGACCACAAACGGTCCGGTAGAGGTGGCGAGGCGTGGACTGTTGGGTCAGAAACTTTCTCATTTTACAGCCAAACAGTTCACTTAAATGTGTGTCTGGATACAGACAGACACTACTTTAATACGCAGACTTCTAGACGCACACACACACACACATGCTGCAAACATAACAAGAACCCCGATGTGCACACAAACTCATCATTACACAAACAGATAATGAAGGAGTGCGTTGCGAGACGACGTGACGGAGGAAAACAGATATATTCTAGTTGACATGTTGACTTAGAGAGACGGAGAAAAATGAGCAGGAGTCATTTAAGTGACAGGGAGGGGAGGAGGGATAAAGAGCATGGGGGGGAGAGATGGATGATGGATAAAGAGGAGGAGGAGAGAGAATAAAATGCTTTTTACATATTCAGTTCTGCATGGCTGCGCCGCGTGTGTGTGTACGCACACACTCAGTTATGACTCGTCTCACATGTCGATGATTTTCATTTAGATAGTCTGTTATTGTATGACACGCTCTCTTACTTATATAGCAGCTCAGCCACACACACACACACACACACACACACACTCAAAGACGCACTCACATGAATAAATAATGATCTCTCACTATCTTGACAGAAGCTCGGCAGCGTGATTTGACTCTTTAAAGTCTGTTTGGAGCTCAAAGTCAGCAGTCTGAGCTGTAAATGATCATGTAGAGATAAAGACACGATGTCCATTTGTTACATATTTAGGGGGAAACATACCACCATCTCTGGAATATTACCCCAAATGTTCATTTTTTTTGAATGTCCATTTTGATGTTCTTTAGTCAGAGAGTCCTTCAGCTGGAGGACGAGCTGCACATTCAAACGCATCCTTCAGAAAGATGCTTTTGGTTCAGCTTTTGGTTGCCACAAATATTACACATTCACGTACTGGCAACCAAAAAGGCCAAGAATTGGCAAACAAAAACAGAACCGAGTCTTTCCAGGAGACATCCGTTCATTCTACTTGAATCAATGTTGATTTGTCACGTAACTTGCATACTTCTGTAACATCACTTCCATCGTTATTTTAACCCGTCCCGCCATCTTTTCCTGAACCTAACCGAGTAGTTCAGTTGCTTGAACCTACGCGAGCTGTTTACTGTGAAGACGGAAGTTTATTTTGAAAAGACTGTGTCCACGTAACGAACAGAAGTCCGGTTGACTGCACTTGGAAAACGCACAAAAAATGAGAACTTTTTGTAAGATATCATGCAAAGTACTGTATGAGGACATAATGATTTAAGCTAGACGTTGACTTGTCACAGGTATTAATATTTACCTCAAAACTTCCTCACAAAGAAATCATGTAATCAAGTAAAATTGCTTCATGTTTGTTTTCTTCCTGACGATCACCGATCGGAGATCTCGGGGCTCTCCCGGCTCTTTATTTACCACCTCATCACATCGCGTCTCTGTAAACAAAGGCAATCACTGTCCTGCCCACTAATTAATTAAGGAGTCCAGTCAGAGCGCGGCCCGCTCTGCCTCCTCGGAGAACCGCTGGCAGTCCGATGAATCACCGCATTCAAGCGGTCTCGTGGTAAAAGAGCAAAAAATGATTGAAAACCCCCAAAAAAAGGAGGAATTCATGAGGCCGGTTGAGCGATGATACATGTATTAGCACTAGATGACATTTCCATCACCACCTCATCGATCACCTCGGGGACAATTCGTGTGTGTGTGTGTGTGTGTGTGTGTGTGTGTGTGTGTGTGTGTGTGTGTGTGTGTGTGTGTGTGTGTGTGTGTGTGTGTGTGTGTGTGTGTGTGTGTGTGTGTGTGTGTGTGTGTGTGTGTGTGTGTGTGAGAGAGATATGCAGAATCAGGCAAATGGAAACAGCTCTCCAAAAACACACACCCAGAGTACAAACACAGAAATAAGACGATGGGGACATTTGAAGCACCGAGATGTTGCACACATGTACAAACTGCAGACTATGAAGTTGCAATTCTTCATTTCTTTGTTTATTAAACTGGAACCTCCCCGTCCTTTCCTCTGTTATAAAATCTGAAGATATTGCATTTGTGTTTTATTGCTTCTCTATTTTCTTTCGATGGTGATGTTGTTTTTTTATTTTCAATATTTCTTATTGAGAGTGCAGCTTCCTTGCATACTAGTTTGCAGTGCAGCCACCATTGATCTGCTGTCACTGATATGATGCACATGCACTCACGCTAGGATGCAGAGAACTTTGTGCGAGAATCTGACCACCACAAACATCACGATCGAGTCCAGCTGTCTCCCTTGTCGTACATCCCTGTTATTTGCATGATCGTCCCCCGCATGCTCAAAGGAGAGATGTGTGGAGGACGATGGAATAACGGGAACCTCTCCAGCCTGAAACACGGTTGCAAGTGGCTCAGTGAATCTGGCCTCGACTCTCTTTCTTTCGGTCCGTCTCTTGGTATTCAGCCGCTGCTCTCTCGCAGCTCAGACTCTTATCTAAATCTCCATTCAGACGGAGAGAGAGAGCCAGAGAGAGAGAGAGAGAGAGAGAACCAGAGAGAGAGAGTCAGAGAGAGATAATACAGGTCACTCTCCAATGACAACTCTAAAAGGCATCTGGGGAGAGGAGGAGAGGAGGAGAGGGAGAGCGCTGTATGGATTTCTGCTATAAGCTGAGAGAACACACAGACTTAATAAGACGCTTCAAAGTTACTGTACATCTGGTGATTTTCTAAGCTCGCGGCGTCTCAGACGTTTATTTTAAGATCCGCTAAAAGCCTGTGGCGATGATGAATCGGCAAAAAAAAAAAAAAACAGCATATGCCTGAGTCATGGAAAGCTGTAACCTAAGAGACATGGACTCTTATCAATGCACGACGCAATCTCTACCTTTTTGGAACCATTTTGGTCATTTTGATGCAACACAAAAACATTTTAAGGCTTTTAATATGTTTGATTCTACCGTGACGTTCTTTTTTTTTTTTTTCTCGGAAAGATTACAGCACAACAGTTTTCATACTTTGATCCGTACTGAGAATAAAATAAATGCTCCCTGATGTCAGCTGACCATCAACCTTCAATGGCAAGCAGAGTCCAACGTCCATCAATCGCAACATGACGTAGCATGAAAGGAGGCGAAGTGGTGGGCGTGTGTGACTTGATGCCGATTTCAAACCAGTCGCTGCTGGAAATAGGTACTTATGGTGATTATGAGAAATAATAAGGATGTGTTTTACATCAAACATACACAACCTGTCCTCTACCTAGCTGATGTATGTATTCATTTCTACACATATAACACATCGGCTTGTATTATGCTTTAACACACACACACACACACACACACACACACACACACACACACACACACACACACACACACACACACACACACACACACACACACACACACACACACACACACACACACACACACACACACAAATGGAATAGAGGCTGCAAAGCTGTTTAATATTCTGAGTTTGTAACATTCTCTGCCACCCTCCCTTTCCACTCCTCTCTTCTGATTTTCTACTTGAAGGCAGGCTGATATAGATTGGGACTGATACTGAGCTACAGATACAGACATATATATACACACACACACACACACACACACACACTGCTATTTTTGAGTTATGTTCAGCCCTAATCTGGAGCAGGAGTCGAAACGAGAGCCCATTAAATACGTTGTTTTATCATCCAGCTCGTGTGTGTGTGTGTGTGTGTGTGTGTGTGTGTGTGTGTGTGTGTGGGGGGGGGGTTATAGATGTTCATTTATCTCTCTTGATTACTCTCAATCTCATCTCTACCTTTTACCTGTCTCCCTCTCTTCGTCCCCCCCCCTCCGAGGCAGACAGTAAACTCCACGAGCAAATTGAATTTGGCTCGTTCTCAAACTGCTGTCGAAACTCAGCGACGTTCTCGGCTTCTGGGAGTCGCTGTGGGACCGAACGTGACTCGCCCGCTTCCTCCAGGACAGACGGAGGCAAATCAGAGTCGGGACGACTCAATAAAAAAAAGAGCCCAAAAACAACCAATATGCAGTATGTTGTAGGCGAATATGTGAAGATGGTAAAAGAAACCGTCAGCCGGTCCGCACTGCAGCCATCAAAACCAAAAACAAGTTTACTGGGTTACAATACTATAAACCCAGAAACAAATGAACCACGTCGGACCATTTACTGTTACTTTTATTGGCTCTGTGAGTGCGCGTTGAATTGATCCACACCCCCCAACACAGCTTTCCGTTTGCAGGTCTCTGAACCTGTTATATATTTAGCCCTTTCTCCCTCCTCAGCCTTGTCTCTCTTTGTCTCTCTGCCCACCTTCCACGGCTCTCTCATCCCTCCTCTCAGCGCTCTCTCTTCCCCCTCGTGGTGCCATCAGAGGGCCGTATAGCGTAGAGTCAGCCTCCCCTCCATCGCGTGCTATCGGATAGTCGGTATAGCTTCAGTCAGCCCTGCTGTCCGGAGCTAAATGAACGTTAAAAGCCTATTGAGTTTCTTTGCCCGAGCTGCTATAGCTTTATATAGGTAATACAATGTGGTGTGTGTGTGTGTAATGTGATGCAGTCTTTTAATTTGAGAAAGGAGACACAGTCAGCAGGTAGAGGTTGTGACCTCTGCTTGAGGACACGCTGTAACCGAACATGAAATTGATTTCAAGGTGAAGCAGCAGCAGAACACGTGCGGCGGCGTCCCGCCGGGGGCAGGTCGCGGCTGCTGTTGCACGTTTGTATATATTGTAAGAGAGCGGGGAAAAGAATAGCTTATTCTCCATTAGGGTACCTCCGAAAAATCAATACAATTCAGCTTCTGGGATGCTACATTTTCACCCTTTATTTTTATTGATACTTGAGGTGAAAGTCTCTCAAGAGGAACATGTGTCCTCCCTTCGTTAATCTATTCATTTCTGGAGCTCAAGTGAAAACAAATAGATGTTTTTTGGGGGAAATAGGGGCAGTCACTTAAACGTCAAAATGAGCTTTTGGTTAAATTGCCACTTGGCTTTAAATCCAGACGTGGAGACCAACCACAGGTCTGATAATCTGATTAGCTCGTTCTAAGAAGTCTTTTTAAGTCGTCTTTTCTGAGGCCACAGACAGAAGTGGCCGTCTTCTTCTTGTAATGACTCTGAGAATCACTTGGAGAGGAGCTGAGCAGCGGTAGCAGTAACTGGATCAATGAAGAGTCTGCAGTTAGAGAATAAGGGTCGCCGTAATCAACTAGACTCCTAACTGCTGCTGGAACGGTGAAACAACAACCGCTGGAGAATTCCCGACCTGCTTTCTAAACTCTTTTAGTCGTCATACATTCTGCCACCGGCCACCGTCTTTATTCCCCACATCTGGTATGCCTTCACAAGTTTGACTTTTTAATCATTCACATTTTATAATGTACTTTTCATTGCTCCCAATTACCCAAATGACATGTTTCTGTATTGTAAAACCGAGACAGCAGCAGGGGGATTCAAAGTTTAAACGTTTCACATCCCGAGGCGGCGCAGATTGAAGTCCATTTCCCTTCAACCTGTTTGTGCCCTTCACTTTGATTCCTGCCCTGATTCTGTGTTTTCTCTGCTTTGCCGTCAAACAGGCTGCAAGTTGTCCGATATTTTAATTGGCTGCATGTTACGTCCCCTCTCGCCCAAACTTATTTTTCCTTCAGTTTTCCTCTCCTGTCCGGATGCTTAACTACCTGGAAAACGAGCGTGACGTTTTCGGCGGGAACCAGCCGCCGTCCCCATGTGGTCCCACAGCAGGTGTTGGGCCACCTCCGCGTGAATCAGTGCGAGCTCCTCTTAAATTTAAAGACGCACAGTCGCCGATTCAGCTCATTAGCCGTTTGAGTGGGAAAAATGCCCAGTGGTGGTTTTTGTCATTAAGTATTGTTGCTGGTGGGTAATTCTGTTCCTTTATTTAGACATTGATTAAGCTTTAATGCAAAGAATGCACACGGGATGCTTTTCACTGAACAGAGCAAAACTATAGGAAATCACAACTTCCCCTCTTTTTCTCTCCTGTTATTTATTTTTCTCATCATTGTACACACACACACACACACACACACACACACACACACACACACACACACACACACACACACGTGTGCCTACACTCAAACACTAGGGCGGCACTATAAATGGTTTATGTCACAATCTTCGTCAAGCACTTCCACCACCCATCACAGTATCTCACACACACACACACACACACACACACACACACACACACACACACACACACACACACATGCACACACACACTTGCACGTGCGCGCACACACGCACGCACACACACTCCCTCAAGCGTCAGGCACGGAATTGAAAAGCCACTTCAGAAAAAAAATATCATAATAATGGAGCTGTGGCAGCCCTGCAGCGTGTGTGTGCATGTGTGTTTTTTGTGTGTGTGTATATTTCTAAGAGTGATTTTGTGTGTGTGTGTGTGTGTGTGTGTGTGTGTGTGTGTGTGTGTGTGTGTGTGTGTGTGTGTGTGTGTGTGTGTGTGTGTGTGTGTGTGTGTGTGTGTGTGTGTGTGTGAGAGAGAGAGAGAGAAAGTGTGCATCGCTGTAGTCTTCAAGGCGGTAAATGGATCTCTGAATGGTTGTGGTCGAAGGGATTTGACCTATTTGCAAAGACATGTGTGCGTGTGCGTGTGTGTGTGTGCGTGTGTGCGTGTGTGTGTATGTGTGTGTGTTAGACAGACAGAGCATGAGACAGCATGAGGGTGTGCGCTGTGATCTGCATCTGCACACGATCAAACCGTGAACTCCCAAATGAGGCCGTAATTGGTTTTAATGTCTTCCCATATGGATTTCACATATGGAC
Organism: Pholis gunnellus; assembly: GCF_910591455.1. NCBI lineage: Eukaryota > Metazoa > Chordata > Actinopteri > Perciformes > Pholidae > Pholis > Pholis gunnellus. Next base: position 23,176,758 of record NC_136538.1, read on the forward strand.
TAATTAATTTACATTTTTTTTTATTCACTTCCAAGTTAAAGTGTTATCCAGAATGACTCACAACGGCAGACAAACTGTTTTATTCATTGATATACGTGACGCTATAAGCAACACATAGTGGCCAGAGCTGCTGTGCACTCACTGAGGATAAACCTGTGAGAGCGGAAAGTCACGTAAGACGGAGACACATTTAAAAATAAAAGAGCTTATTGGTGAAGTAGCTTAGGATTGTCTTTTATCTGCCATTATTCAGATGCATCATTTAGCCCAGATTTAAAGATAAATAGAAGGGGAGAGAGAGAGGGAGGGAGGGAGGGAGGCCGCGTGATGAATAACCTGTCATTACTACTACAGCTACTACTGCTACATGCACACACACACACACACACACACACACACACACACACACACAGGCGAATCTGTCACAGATCCCCTCTAAACGGCCTCAGGGGGATCCAGGGAGCCGAGACGCTGGGTGTGTCCCGGGCTGAAGACGAGCATAGAAAATCTAGAGCAGGACAAAACACACTGGGAGGGTAAGCACCTGTCTCACCCCCACACTCGCACATTTACTGGCAAACCTATTTTCAGTCTGCCACGAAGCTAAATCTCAAAGGCTCTTTTGTGCTTTTGATAGTTGCGACATTAGCCGGCTACAGTCAGAATAATCTGAAAAGCCAGCAGGGTTTAAGAGGCGGCGGCGGCCTCCAGGACCCCCCCGATGGCTCGCGTGGATCGACAGCCTGTTTTTTAAATGAAGCCCTTCCAGAGATCGATTGAGGGTTGAAGTGTTGGAGGTTGATTAGAAACACGACCAGAGGTCAAACCAATCTAACGGGGGCTCAAAGCTCGTTCGCCGTAATACGAGTTCAGGCAGTTTCAAGGTGTACAGCGAGATTAAAGCTTTGATTTATTTGTGACAGTCTTGCTAATTGAGATCAGTCAGGCGGTGAAGACTTTAAGATGCTCTCGTTCTACAGTAATGGTCAAGAATCTGATGCTTAGAAGTGAATTTATTCTGTGATCCTCGCTTTTATCTGATGATCTGAACTGTCGAATCCTCGTCTTGGCATCATGGCTCCAAGAAAACAAAACGCAATTAAAAGTTGATCATCAAATCTCAAGCTGTACGAGTAAAGATAAGGCAACCAAATAATGTAGTTTGGGTGAGATTACAGCTCCTGTAGGCAAGTATATTTTTTCATTTAGAGTCAGCATAATGTTTGGTTGTGGTTTAATAATCCAAACCCCAAGAAATGCCTGAAAGATACACAAGTGCTATAAAAACTCGAGATAAAAATGTAAGTCTGAGGGGATGAAGTCGTTTCAGCGCTCACAAAATGTGAGCGAGTAGAGGAAGATTTGATTCACTAGGACTTGGGGTATTTCTTGAGGAGACGAGTTTTCGGTTATTATTGAGCTCTCCATCTTCTACCGATCCCACACAATTCCCTGGGAAATGAACCATTGTTCCCCCCCCCCCCCCCCCCCACACACACACACACACACACACACACACACACACACACACACACACACACACACAATCCTCGTAGCAACTTGCAGTAATTTAAATTCCTCAAGCTGTTCTTGCTTTTTTCCACTGCGGCCAGAGCTGAGGGGCAGTTCTCCTCCAGTTTAATCAATCCGCCAAGTGGACAGCTTGTAGGCTCTATAATAGCGAACAACTGGAGGTCAAGACGGTTGTGTTGGTTGCGTGTGGTTGGTTGGAAAACAGATGGGGAAGCAGGCTGAGGCAAATAAACAGGGGAAATCATTTAAAAAGAAACACCTTCAGACAATTTATCCACCTCACAAAAACATAGTTTACTTTCCTTATATTTATCTCGGTGACCTATACGTTTAGTTCGGGTGAACTAGTGTTTTCTGATTTAGTTGCTGCTTTAGTTTTATGGCCTCGTGGTTTGTAAATGTGTGCAGCTCATAGTGAACCGACGCTGCGTTAACAGCAGGTTTGCCGCACGTATAGAAATACAGACAAAGAGAAAGAGATATAAAGTGGCTTCTCCAAGGACAAAGTATTGACAGACGCTCACTTCTCAATGTGACTCGAATCTCCAACACACACACACACACACACACACACACACACACACACTCACACCCCGCTGCTTTCTCCAGTCCCTTTGTGGTTGTGTGTGTTTGATATGCTTTATGTGTGTGTGTAGAACAAAGCTACTTTGTCTGCCTGTGCCGTACTTTCCTGACACACACACAGACACTTCGGCGCACACAAAGACAAAGATGAAGGCAGAGGCATCATTACCTGTGAGCACTAGTGGGTATGATGACATCCATATGCAAGAGCAGCCATTCACGATTCCTGTCAGTGATCTCTCGATCCACACACACAATCCATAACAAAGATGCAACACATTGACTTGGTTATGTTTAGGCAACAAAAGCAGTCCACCAGGAACTCGTGTGAAACATATTTGTGATGCGTCAAAAGCAAACGTAATAACTTTACAGCTATTGAACTATACATTATGAAAAGTCTACAGTTGAACTCAGCATCTTGTCCCCTTTAGGGTAGACTGTCCTCTCCTGTAGCTGTTTGGTGAAACACAGACTGAGTGGAATAAAACCGTCACCTCCATTCAAACCGGCGTCTCTGCGTATTTGTGATACACCAGGAAGTGTCCTCTCCACAGAAGAGACCTTTTGGTGTTTGTACACACATTCCCGTGCAGCAGAGAGCAGCCATGTCTGGCTTCCTCTCAGACGTCTGGGAGGTTAAAGTTTAGGGTGAAAAGGTTGAGCCGTGTGAGCTGCCACTCACCGTTCAACAGGAACAAACAACAGATATACAACAAGAACATAAAAAGAGCGATCATTTACATCACACTCGACTCGTTTGTCGGCCTTTTACTGTGTGGTGTATTCCCTTACCTCCTACTGTGTCTCCCTGTGGGGCCACCACACACACACCAATACAAAAAGTGTCCCTCTTACTTACTGCCGTTGACTGTAGTGTTATGTAAATGAGTGGCATTACAGGGCCTCTCTCTCTCTCTCTCTCTCTCTCTCTCTCTCTCTCTCTTCCTGTCTGTCTTTCTCACACACAACAAACTACTTCGCATTGTCTTCCTCCGCCCTCTCCTAAAATGGTTAGAAGTTATTACCGACCACTGCTTCCCGTAACGATAGCCGTCCTCCAGGACCACCCAGACTAGTCTGTCACCGACTGACTGATCTTAACGGTTACATGATGAACACATAGATCCACCTGTCCCCACAGCCCGGTCTCCTTCCCAGGACAAGCCTGTCTCCTTCACAATTACACAGTTATTTTATTCTGGGTTACGGTCACATCTTCAAACCGCTTGAAACACGTGGGTAACATGTTGTAGATTCAAAGTGTAAGCAACTAAAGTGCTTGCTGGGGGAGGGCTTTGGTTTTCGATCGATCCACCACCTCGACTTCATCTGTGAGCGGACTCCTGTGGACTCATCTGAAACTTATTTGTGATACGACACAAGCACATGTTGTGTTTTAGGAGCCCGTTAGCATCTGTATGAGACGCACCGGGGCTTTCAAGTCACTACGATGTAAAACCAATCCGTGTCGTCATTAGGCGCTCTGAGAAAACTCGCCGGAGAGTGTGGTGACGTAGGACAAACACTAAAAAAAACAATGGGACAGTCAAACACAGGACTCTCACCCAGGAGACCAATGTTCGTCTTGTCGTTTGTCTTTGTGTTCACGACGTTAAGTGAAGTGGTTTTGTTGCCTAAACCTGAGCGTGTTTTTGTGTTTTTGTTTGAATTCACGATGTCAAACACGTGTTAACTGTGACTGTAGTGGAGCGCCGTAGTTTGATGTTATGACGTCAAGTTGTCCCCATCGTGTAAAACCCTTGAAGCTAGCACATCGGAGAGCATCGATAGGCAAGTAAATGAACACCAACACAAGAAATGATTTTGAACTTAAAAGAGTTCCATGTATATTAAGGTTGACTCTGTTAACGATCCAATGGGACACAATGAGGGTTTTGATGCCCTCGTGATGTTGACCAGAAAGGTCGTTCACCCACAAAGTTCCTGTGTTGAAGAAGCTGAGGACAGAAATCTGATTTGAACCCATTAGGCTGGATGAAATCACAGTTGGCCT
>NC_136538.1:23185892-23190892 GCF_910591455.1 Pholis gunnellus
TCCCTCTCTCCCTCCATTCATCCAAGTATTGATCAAGCCGTCCATGATATGCCACTGTGATTGACAGCTAGTAATTGGCTTAATCCCACCCCCGGGGGCTTGTAGCTCTCTGGCTGATCTGGATACAGCTGTCCTATTGTCCAACAGCTGACACCGTGACCCTCGGGGAGCCGGTGAGCGAGACAGAAAGAAGAGATAGCGAGAAGGATGCATTCATTCATGAGACGCATCTGTTATTTTCATTGGAAGAGCGTGTCCCCAATATGATGGACACGTAAAGGTAGACACGTATCAAGTCCAGCTGAAAGAAAGGCACAGATTTATTAGGTTTTCCTTCATCGTTAGCGCTCAATGCTAACACTACACGATGCAGCATCAAGCACCGGCGCAAACGATTTTCCAAAGAAACTTTCAACATTTTTGCTTCTGCACTGTAGTTTTTAATAATTTACTGTTTTGGCAGAATGGAATTGAAGCGCACAGAGAAGGCAGACGTATGTCAGAGTCGCACAGACCTCTGCACCACTGGCAGCGGCGGGTTTTCATCAAGTGCTTTGACAGACGCATCTGGCTCAAAGGTCAGCGCTTCTTTCGCTGCGTTATATATGTGCATCAGCGACCGTGTGTCCGGTCAAAGTGTCCTTGAGCGAGACGGCGATCTTGAGATGGAAAAATAAATAGAGGACGAGAGCGAGGGGAGGGTAGACGGTCACCCAAGAGACGAAGGAAGCTGCCCTAAGCAGACCCAGATTAGCTTTGCTCTATTGAGGAGGCAAGGGGCAGAACACAAGGTCTTAGTGGACGCCGCTAAGCCTTTAAAGACCCCCCCCTTCAGCCTGGGATGAACACCCCCCCCCATCCCATTTATCCAGTCAGTGACACTCACCGTTTACATACACATTAGCCCCATGGAGACCTCACTGGCTGAACATAAAAGCAGGCCATGATCTGTTCACCTAGAAGTCATTAGTGACTTTATAGCTTCACTTTTTTTATTCATAATGATAAAGTGCAATGATGGGTTTGATTTCAAAGCTGCATGTGCATCATCAAACGCTTTATTCCTTGGTAAGTAAAGACCACAGGATAGCTCATAAATATTTAACGGCTCTTCTCTCACGTCAGCTGCTCAATGTTGGACATCTTAACGGGGGAATAAAATATATAATTATGGGATTAAAAGGAGGGCGAAGATATAGACAAATAGCCTTGTTTATGTTGGTTGTACAAAGAGCAAGGATGTGTTTTGCCGTATGGTTGGATCCTCGATTGATTTGACCTTTTATCCAATACACCAATACAACACACAGCACCAGTAAATGCTTAAAGGGCTTCATTTCAACACGGTATTGATCTGAATATGCAAATCGCAGTGTTTGGCTCAGAAATATAGAGACAATTTTAAGCAAATGTCGTCACAACCTTTGACTTCAACAATGAATCTCAATGAGTTTGCATCTCAAAAAAGCAGCCATTCTTCTTCTTTTTGGTCCGATAGTTAATGACCTATTTTGGAATGAACTGATGAATGAGTCCTGGGGAGTGGACGGGAACGGGGGGAGGAATTGATCAGCAACGTTGCGGACCATTACACCTACCGTGCATGTGTAATGATCCTAGTTATCTCTCAAAATCACCCCTCACCAAGAACCATTTGACAAACTGGAGGACACTGGGGGTCATTGTGCCAAAACAAAACGATACCCCCCAGCTCTCTCCATCCATTCTCACCCCCCCCCCGCTCCAAACCAATGCACGGACGCGCTTGATACTTGTTAATAACCCCCCTCTTTCAGCCCCACATGGTTGTTGAAGCCAGATCCACCCCCCCTCCATCCCTTCCTTCTTCCTCCAGGTTGACACAGAGAGTTCTTTGTTGTCCTGAGCTGCAATCACATACCTCAATAAGCCCGCACTGTTGCTTCTCAAACTTCCCCCCGACCGAAGACCCACATATGATCCCATTCCTCAACTTAGGTTACCCCAAACTGATGCACGTTTGTCTACGGACAAGCGCCTGGAAAGACGTTTGTCTCCCCCCCCCCCCCCCTTTTTTTTAGATTTGACTATTTGATATATTATCCAGAGAAATAATTTATTTTCCAGGAAATGTGGGGGTCCATTGAATCCTTGAGGTTCACAAAACATATTTGTGAAAACCCACAATACTGAAATAAAATGGCATTAAATCTGAACCTGGCACTCCACCCTTATCAACTGAACCCGTTCCTCCCCATTCAGTGCAAGTCGCTTGGAACAAGTGCACCAGACAAATACTGTATCTGAAGGGTGAATGGAAATTGGAAATCCACACAACTGAGAGGAGCTTTTCTCGCCTCCAAATGTCACCGCACTACTTCTTTGATATACATTTCTTTTCATCTGGAGAGTGAAACCTGATGACACGCAGCTCTTATTGCTCTAATCTCTTAAAGATCGGTGCGTTGCCTTGTTGAATAAAATAGCAGCGCGCTCCGTGAATAAAACATCAGGACTGTTTTCTCGTGTAAAAAATAAAAGGTCAAAACAGCTGTCTAGACCCCGCGGTGATGTATGCCTGCCCCCGCGCACAAACACACATAAAACACACATCTTGTAAGGACTTCCCCTCAGACTGATCCGCTTCACAAACTCCTGATCCACACTGTGTCCTTCCCCACCAAACCTACACTCAACCTGAGGCTTCATCGAACTACAACACAACTAAAACATTGTCCGCTCTTTGGAGGAAATTCCAGATCTTTCTCTGGTTGTGGAGACACCTGGTTCACATGAAGATAAGAGCACACGGCGATACGCATGCTTAAACTTACACACACACTCAGACTGGCACACACACACACACACACACACACACACACACATACACACACACACAGAGAGAGAGAGAGAGAGAGAGAGAGAGAGAGAGAGAGAGCTCAGAGTGAACTTGCATGTCTCACTTTAAGGTGACAGTGATACATGCAGAAAGACTGCCTGAAGCTACTTTTATCCGTTGCCCTAGTGATGCTCATGCTCAGGTGTACGGTCATGTGCACACACACACACACACACACACACACACACACAGACACATCGACCTTGCATGGTCAGCTTTAGCACCAGCATGTGAAAACACATGTGGGGGCACATTGGAGTGACACACACACAGACACACACAGTGACCTTGTTTGTTCAACCTTGTCAGTAGGTTATAAACAGTGTTGGTGACACTGGCTTTCAGAACATCACAATAAAAAAATAAACATGCTGGCGACAAATTTGATGTCACTCCACATAAACACCCGAAAACACATATGTTGTATGAAAATGGCTCAAAGCAAACTGCTACTTCACTGGATTTAAAAATAACTTAAGTACCACGCGCATCAGTCAAATAGTGGATTAAAACGTCGCCACCCCCCACTCGTCGGTTAATAATTGTATTTTATGTTGTCTGGATTCAGCAATCTGGGTCTGATCGGCCAGCAGCACAACAAGCTAGCTTACTAGCTAGCTTACTAGCCGGCTAGCCTGTATACTACAGACTAAAGCTAGCGGCCTAGCGTGCTATGAATCCACGAAGAGGGCGAACAAACAGCGAATCGTATTAATACGCCAAACCACGACTCTTCCCACTGTCTCCGTCCCAGTGGAGTGGACACCGGGGACATGTTGATTTCAGCAGCATTCAGAAGAGGATTTAGTTCTTGATTTAAGAATTTCAAACGTCTCATGTAATATGCGCATCATCTTTTTGGACAATGTGTAAACTAATACTGTTTAAACGTTGGTGATAATAGACGTTTGGAACATTATAGGAATGAACTGCAATGACATCTACGGCCATTTTATATTGCATTAAAGCCTTTCTATACACAGAAAGTGCAGTCAGATCTGTTTCATGAAGAGTGAAACATTCATCCACAGTAACGCCTCTGAAATTCAAAGTTATTGGCACCTCGGCTCACGGTCATTCTACTCTTATCAGGGTTTGAATCAACTGCGTTTTTTGGAAATTCTTCCCCTTTGAGTTTCAGGTGTGTCAGCGTGGAGATCTGTCTTGTATCCGCCCGCTCACCTCTCGCTATAGATAGCTAAAGGGACTTCTATAGCGCCAATAACAATTAGCCAGTCCTGGAGGAGGCTATATCTGTCGTTCACCGCTTCTCCTCTCACTGGAAAAGGTCAACGCTGTCACCGGTGCAACTGAAAAGCCACAGAGACGGTGGAAGCCGGAGATAAAGACAGACAGAGCTAAAGAAATGGAGACTATTTTAGAAGAAGAGAGATAGCAGAAGTACCAACAGAAACCCTCACAGGATGGATGACAAGAAAATCAAAAGAGGAAAAAAAGAGATGTTTAAGTGTGTCATGGTCAAGGATTAACGCATAAAGCCGACAGTCTGGAGTCAAGCTGTTCACGTGGCAAATAAGTGAAATAAATACTGTTCAATGAAGAAGCGGCGGTCACATTCAATCATATTACACCATTGAAAGTGTCACAGTCAATGAAGCACGGCTGCAGAGAGAGAGAGGAAGGGAGGACAGATGCTAAGAGGAGAGTGTGGGAGCTAGAAGCGCGTATACGGCAAGCGACGGCAGAAGTTATTATGGTAAAGAGGTCAACCTCGCTGTAATGCTCGGTCATGGAGAAAGGAAAACATGCTGCCTGTGTGTGTGTCGGAGTGCATTGTTATCTCCATTTCTCTTCTTCTGTGTGTGTGTGCGCATGAGTCATTATCTGTCACTACATCATGAAAGTGTGCACACTTGTCTGTGTGTTAAGGGCGAAGATGGCGGTGATATAACACCACGGCCTCTTCTGTGGCAGCGCGAGTGTGCGGAGGCACGCAGAACACAGGAAGGACGTCTGTCAGAGCACCTTTCTTTTGTTTTTTTGGAGAGTGGCTCATAAGTAAACCTCGTTTTATATAAATATGCATGGGTGATTTTGGCGTCTGCCTGATTCTTAATTTAGCAAACATTATATTAAGTGATGCCGCCAGAAAGCTGCTTTC